>NC_057806.1:459807360-459997614 GCF_018294505.1 Triticum aestivum | reverse complement strand
CCGTCGCCGGAGACGGACGCCGCCGCCGCCGACCCGCCGCCCGAGGTTCGCCTCGCCTCGAAATCCGCGATGCTGTTTTTTTAATTTTTTTTCGAAAAAACCGTTCGGTTTTTCCGTCGGTTTTTTAGTTTCGGTTTTTTTAATAGATCGGTTTTTCCAATTTATTTAAATAGCGAGCGTTCGTCCGTTCGTTTGTTCTAGCGAATGTTCGTCGTTTTTCTTTTTCTCGGATTAAATTCGTGATTTTTCTGATCGCGATTCCTGATCCGATTTTTGTTTTAGTATAACTTTTCGCTCCTTTATCGGAATAAGGCGATTCAAGCGCCTGGAGTTTCGTCTCGAAACCCTCTATCCGTTTAAACAACTTAAACAAGTTTTTGCTACTGTAAAATTTGACTTAGATCCAGATTAGTAGAACGAAGTTGTTTTCTCTCGCCGTTTGATTTTCGTTGCTTTGTTCGATTTGATTCTTTTTGCCAACCGGAGTTCTTAAGTTGAACCTTCTGGTTAGATCTCTTATTTGAGTTTTACCCGTGCATTAGATGAGTACTTATTGTATGCTTGTTTGTTTGTCTGTGATAGAATATCCGGAGTGCGCCGCTTGTTACTTCGAATCTCTAGGTTTCGCGGATCATCAGCAAGGCAAGTAACACTTTGATCATACCTTTTCTACTACCCAGTTTTATTGCATTAAATCAATCCTCACACATTGCATGATTAGGATCTAATTAAATTGTGGGATGGGAAGTAGTTGAGGTAGTACCTATTACCTGTTTTATTATCAAACCTTTGGGAGTTACTTCTACGTTTGCCATTATGCTATGCTATGCTAGTAGACGTGGATTGGGTGAGTGATATCCATGACAGATGTTAGTTTGTTAATTAATGGTTTATCTAAGGTGGCAACTTAAACACACATCTGGGTGGATTGAGGTACCTGGGTATTCCAGGATTGCCTGTTTCTTTTGGACCGCCACCCAGGCTCAAAGGGATCATGAGATTATTCATACTAGAAACTTCTGTGTGCAGCCACAAGCCATTATGGGCTCTGGCATAGTTGAATAAGTCGTGCGAACTCTTACAGGGTAGACTAGCAGATGTAGGGGAAAGTAGGTGTAACGGTCTATCCATCGTAAGGTGCTAGCGCTTCTGAAAGACTGTGTCTCGGTCATCCGTCTTCTCAAACACCATGTAGTGCGAGAAACCAAACGGAGGCGATCGAGTCTTGTGGGGAAAAGTGCGCAAACCTCTGCAGAGTGTAATAAACTAATCATGATTAGCCGTGTCCCCGGTTATGGACATCTTGAGTATCTAGTACCTGGATTATCATGTGAATCTCAACATGTTACTCTAAATTAATTTTGTTGGGTTTTGTTTAATGATGATGCTTAATTGGGATTGAGAATGCTGTCAACCATTCTCAATGTTTAACAACTACCATGATAGTTAAATAAATTTATTCCTTTGTAGTAGGGAAAAATTGGCTTTACGCAAAACTGTAACCATAGAGCTTTCCACCAGCCAAATATGCATATAGTATAGTTGTTTCATTCCATTACTCTCTATGTGTTACCTTGCCAGCATATTCCATGTGCTGACCCGTTTCGGGCTGCAACGTTAATGTTGCAGACTTTTCAGACGACGATTAAGGAATTTTTAGGTCATGGTTCTATACTCAGTGATGCCGTTGGAGTTGATGGACTCACTTATCTTCCAAGCCTTCCGCTGTTATCGTTATTAGATGGCCTTAAGCCATATTTATTGTAATAAGTTCTCTTTGAGACACTCGATGTAATAAGTGTGTGATTGCAACTCTGTTATAAATCCTCCGAGTACTGTGTGGTGTCAGCATTACTGATCCAGGGATGACACCGGAGCACAGAGATCAGACTGTTTGAGGTCTGGTCGCTACAGAGATGGTATCAGAGCACACGCTGACTGTAGGACACGACCACTAAGCTAAAAGACCTAGATCACTATCCACTCTCTTCTCATCTGACCTCTCATCTTTTCTACTCTTTAGGATGGCGGATGCAAGGAACAAGTTCACGCAACCGGATGAAGATACACCCTTTGGACGTCACTTGAAGGAAGTCACTAGATACCTGAACATAGGAGTACCAAGCTTCACCGGAACCTACAACGCCACTTTACCTGAAGAAGAGCGCTGGATGATTCAAGTTCAAGTTCCAGGAAGGACGTTCGTGCCAGTCACTGAGCCCATAGAGTTTTCTTTCGATGCACCAACTTGGAGTCTAGGAAAGAGCATGGCAGCTCACATCGCCATGGGACGCATTGGAGAAGTCTACCGCAATGATCTCAAGGATACTATCTACCAGATTTGTGGGCGCCGAGATGAGCACTGGGAGATGATTAGCACCAGAAGGGATAGATCCATTGCAGCTTTTATCCAGGAATTAGACCAGCACATTCGACGACAGGAGAATCAGATATGCGCCGACATGATAGATCTGAAGAAGGCAAGGACAAGAATCAAGGAACTGGAGGAAGAACTCAAGGCTACACGTGAAGATTATGAAGAGGAAATTGAAGTATTGGTGGATAAGAATGCCGACCTAACAATGAAGCTAGCGATATTTATGGGAGGCCCTACACCAGTAGATGAAGACGAAGAACCCAAGGAGATTAGCCCGGAAGACTACATCATCATCGACGACACCGACTCGGACCCAGATGATAGCGATGATGACTATGTTGATGAAGCTGGAGCAGATATCATGGAGTCTGCAACCGAAGAATATTTCTAGTAGACCACCTCATCAGTAGTAGTAGTCCACCATGTAAATATAGTAGTCCGAGCACTTTTGCGATAGTTAGATCGATTGTATGCCCTTGTTTGATTGAATGAAGTGAATTGTTTGCTTTTGCCTCATGTGCATATGGGTAGTGTTTTCTCTTTAGACCCCCTCTATTCTTACATCTCATCTTTTCTAAACCCTCAGATGCCTCCGAGACGTGACCCCGGATTTACCTTTCCACCGGAGCTCACCCAGTTGATCCAGCAGCAGAACACATTGATGCAGTTGCTAGTCCAGAATCAGAACCAGGGGAACAACAACAACAACCCACCACCACCACCACCACCTGTTGATCACTTAGCCCGTTTCTTAGGCTGAATCCGCCGGTGTTTTCCAGTAGCACCGAGCCGATAGTAGCAGATGATTGGCTCCGCAAGACAGCTAGAGAGTTGACCACAGCAGGATGCACGGATGCGGAGAAGGTGAAGTTTGCCGCACATCAGCTTGAAGGACCCGCAGCATCATGGTGGGAGAATTTCACAGCCACTTTCCCTGTCGACACTGTCACATGGGACCAGTTTCAGCAGGCCTTTCATACTGCCCATGTTTCAGCAGGAGCTATGGCCATGAAGAAGCGTGAGTTTCGCAACTTGCGCCAAGGAGGACGGACAGTTGGCCAGTATGTGGAGGACTTTAGTAAGTTAGCACGTTATGCCCCAGATGACGTTGCTACGGATGCAGCTAAGCAGGAGAAGTTTTTGGAAGGACTGAACGATGAGTTGAGCATGCAGTTGATGGTAGCAACCTTCAACAACTACCAGGAGTTGGTAGACCGTGCTCTTATGATTGAAGGCAAGCAGCAGCAAATTGAGAACCGCAAGAGGAAGTATGGACAAGGGAAGTACAATTCAGGAGCTCAGCAGAAGCCACGTTTTACCCCTAGATCGGGAGGACATTTTCAGCATACCCATGGAGGAGGTAGCTTGCACAATCACAATGGCACCAAGAATGGTAATGGTAATGGCAATGGAGGAAGCAATGGCCAGAATCGCACCAACCCATCAACCCCAGTCAAGAAGGACCTGAGCCAAGTCACTTGCTTTAAGTGTCAGAAGACCGGACATTATGCCAATGAATGTCCTGAAGGCCAAAATGGCAATGGAAGTTCTGGGAAGAAGCCGAACCCTTTCAACAGGGGACAGGTGAACCACGTTAACGTGGAGGAGGTTGAAGAGCAGCCGGATGCCGTAATCGGTAAGTTTTTGGTTAAGTCATTTACTGCACTCGTTCTTTTTGATACTGGTGCATCGCATTCATACATATCAAGGGTATTTGTGGATAAGTATAACCTGCCCACTAAGGTTCTTAGAACACCTATGCTAGTAATCTCACCAGGAGCGGAGTATATGGCCAGTCAAGGATGTTTTCAAGTGCCATTGAGTATAGGTAGGCATGTGTTTCCCTCGGATTTGATCATTTTGGAATCACAAGGATTGGATGTAATTCTGGGTATGGATTGGCTGTCGATGTATGGAGGAAACATCGATTGCGCCAGTAAGACAATTTTGCTTACCACCCCAGAAGGGAGAAGGATCAAGTATGTATCCCGGCATGTGCCCAAGAGGACTCAAGTAAATTGTTTAACAGGAGTAGTGCAGGAGGAAGTACCAGTGGTAAGGGATTTCCCTGAAGTATTTCCAGAAGAGTTGCCAGGCATGCCACCGGATAGAGATATTGAGTTTTTGATTGAGCTATTGCCAGGCACCGGGCCAATATCGAAGAGACCATATAGGATGCCTGCAAAGGATTTGGTGGAAATTAAGAAGCAGATTAAGGAGTTACTGGATAAAGGATATATTCGCCCAAGTTCTTCGCCTTGGGGATCGCCAGTACTTCTAGTAGAGAAGAAGGATGGATCGTTAAGGATGGTTGTTGATTATCGAGGATTGAATGAAGTAACGATCAAGAACAAGTACCCACTACCAATGATCAATGATCTGTTTGATCGATTGCAAGGAGCTAAGGTATTTTCCAAGATCGATCTGCGATCAGGATACCACCAGTTGAAGATTCGAGAACAGGATATTCCTAAGACAGCTTTTACCACCAGGTATGGGCTGTACGAGTATACCGTTATGTCATTTGGTCTGACTAACGCACCTGCCTATTTTATGAACATGATGAACAAAGTGTTTATGGAGTTCTTGGATAAGTTCGTCGTGGTGTTCATTGATGATATCCTGGTTTACTCGAAGAATGAAGAAGAGCATAAGGAACATTTGCGATTGGTACTTGAAAGCTCAGAGAACATCAGTTGTATGCCAAGTTCAGCAAATGTGAGTTTTGGCTGAAGGAAGTAGGATTTCTCGGACACGTTATATCCGGAGAAGGAATATCAGTTGACCCACAAAAGTTGATACTGTGACCAAGTGGGAAGCACCAACCACGGTTGGAGAGATCCGGAGTTTTCTTAGACTCGCAGGATACTACCGGAGATTTATTGAGAATTTCTCAAAGATTGTGAAGCCTATGACGGAGTTATTAAAGAAGGATACCAAGTTCAAATGGACTGAGGAATGTGAGGCTAGTTTCCAGGAGTTGAAGAAACGCTTGGTTACTTCACCAGTGTTGATTTTGCCAGATCAGACCAAGGACTATGAGGTGTATTGCGACGCTTCACGTCGAGGACTTGGAGCAGTGCTTATGCAGGAAGGGAGAGTTGTTTCATATGCCTCAAGACAGCTTAAGCCTCATGAGTTGAATTATGCTACGCATGATTTAGAGTTAGCAGCCGTAGTGCATGCATTGAAAACATGGAGACATTTCCTCATTGGAAACCATTGTGAGGTGTACACGGATCATAAGAGTTTGAAATACATTTTCACACAGAAGGAGTTAAACCTCAGACAAAGGAGATGGTTGGAGCTCATCAAGGATTATGATATGAGATTGCATTACCATCCCGGAAAGGCTAATGTAGTAGCTGACGCATTAAGCCGTAAGAGCCATGTCAATACATTAATGACGGGAGAAATACCAAGGGAGTTAGCCGAAAATCTTCGTGAACTATGTTTGGAAATAGTTCCGAGAGGCTATGTAGCAGCATTGGAGATTCAGTCAACTTTGATGGATAGAATCAGAGAAGCTCAGAAGACTGACAAGGAGATTGCCTCTATTAAGGAGAAACCGAGCAAAGGAAAGGCTAAAGGATTTCGTGAGGATGAGCACGACACCCTATGGTTTGAAGACCGTGTTTATGTGCCCAATGACCCGGAGATCAGGAAGTTGATTCTGCAAGAGGCACACGATTCACCATATTCGATTCATCCAGGAAATACCAAGATGTATTTGGATTTGAAAGATATTTTCTGGTGGACCGGAATGAAGAAGGATATTGCGGAGTATGTAGCAGTTTGTGATGTATGTCAGAGAGTAAAGGCAGAGCATCAGAAGCCAGCAGGATTGCTACAACCATTGCCGATACCCGAATGGAAGTGGGATAAGTTAGGCATGGATTTTATCACGGGATTACCCAGGACTCGTTCAGGCTATGACTCGATTTGGGTTGTAGTCGATCGATTGACGAAAGTAGCTCATTTCATCCCGGTAAAGACCACTTACACCAGTGCTAAGTTGGCAAAGATATACATGACCAGGATCGTATGTTTGCATGGAGTTCCGAGGAGTATCGTATCAGATAGAGGAACCCAGTTTACCTCAAAGTTCTGGAAGCAGTTGCATGAAACTTTGGGTACCAGGCTAGAATTCAGTACAACTTTTCATCCACAGACAGATGGACAGACCGAGAGAGTCAATCAGATTTTGGAGGATATGCTGAGAGCTTGTGCGCTAGATTATGGATCTAGTTGGGACGATAATTTGCCATATGCAGAGTTCTCTTACAACAACAGTTACCAAACCAGTTTAAAGATGGCCCCTTTCGAAGCCTTGTACGGAAGGAGGTGCAGGACACCGTTGCCATGGGACGAAGTTGGAGACTGCTAGTTGTTTGGACCTGACTTGATTAAGGAGTCTGAACAGAAGGTGAAATTGATTCGCGATAGGCTCAAGATAGCCCAGTCCAGGCAGAAGAGTTATGCAGATTCTAAACGCAAGGAGACAGTTTATGAAGTCGGAGATAGAGCTTATCTTCGAGTATCACCACTTCGGGGAACAAAGCGTTTTGGAGTTAAGGGAAAGTTAGCGCCACGATTTTTAGGACCATATCGAGTTTTGGAGCGTATGGGAGAAGTGGCCTACAAGTTGGAATTGCCCGAAGGATTGTCAGGAGTTCATGATGTGTTCCACGTTTCTCAGTTGAAGAAGTGCCACGCGGAGATGGCTGACATACCCTTGAGAGACACAGTGCCATTGGAAGCAATTCAGTTGGATAACGATTTGACCTATGAGGAGAAACCAGTTAAGATTCTCGAGTTCGCCAGTCGAGTCACTCGCAGCAAGGTTATCAAGTTTTGCAAAGTTCAGTGGAGCAACCACACGGAGGATGAAGCCACCTGGGAACGAGAGGAAGATTTGCTCAATGACCACCCTCACCTATTTTCTAGCCAACCCGAATCTCGAGGGCGAGATTCATCTTAAGGGGGGTAGGTTTGTAACATCCCAAATTTTCAATTTGGAATGTTATACATTTGATCATCTATGCATATCATATTTTATTTTCCATTTTGGTTGATCCTAGAAATTTCTACGCAACTCAAGGACCCACGGAGAGAGTTGGGAAATTCTTTATTTTCATATTTGAGTTTTCTCAAATTTTGAGACTAGGATCATTTGATTTAAATTATTTTATCATCAATTATTTCTATTACAAAAATATGAGAGAGGGAATAAAATGACTTTCCCAAAATAAAGAAATATTGAGGATTTAATAAAAAATCAAATAAGATTTTATTTCGGAGTTTTTCATTATTTTATTTGAATTTAGGAAAAAATGTGCGTTTTTCAAAATTGCATTTAGGCCCCAAATAAATGTTCACCTTGTGCAGCTTGATTTTAGAAGCCTGGGAAAATTTATTTCGGGATTTTTGGAGTCCGTTTAGTATTTCTTTTTATTTTTCTTCTGTGTGTAATTAAAAAAACGAACCGACCTAGGGGCCGTGTCCGACCCGGACTCCCGGCCCGCTAGGCTTTATAAGCCGGGGGGGGGAGGCCCAGCTGAGCCAAACCCTAGCCCCAGCCCCGCCCGAGCCCCGCCGCCGCTCGCCGCCGCCGTCGCCGCCGCCCGCCGCGCTGTCGCCGGAGCCGGACGCCGCCGCCGCCGACCTACCGCCCGAGGTTCGCCTCGCCTCGAAATCCGCAACGCCGCTTTTTTAATTTTTTTTCAAAAAACCGTTTGGTTTTTTCGTCGGTTTTTCGTCGGTTTTTTAGTTTCGGTTTTTTTAATAGATCGGTTTTTCCGATTTATTTAAATAGCGAGCGTTCGTCCGTTCGTTCGTTCTAGGGAACGTTCGTCGTTTTTCTTTTTCTCGGATTAAATCCGCGATTTTTCTGATCGCGATTCCTGATCCGATTTTCGTTTTAGTATAACTTTTCGCTCGTTTATCGGAATCAGGCGATTCAAGCGCCTGGAGTTTCGTCTCGAAACCCTCTATCCGTTTAACCAACTTAAACAAGTTTTTGCTACTGTAAAATTTGACTTAGATCCAGATTAGTAGAACGAAGTTGTTTTCTTTCGCCGTTTGATTTTCGTTGCTTTGTTCGATTTGATTCTTTTTGCCAACCGGAGTTCTTAAGTTGAACCTTCTGGTTAGATCTCTTATTTGAGTTTTACCCGTGCATTAGATGAGTACTTATTGTATGCTTGTTTGTTTGTCTGCGATAGAATACCCGGAGTGCGCCGCTTGTTACTTCGAATCTCTAGGTTTCGCGGATCATCAGCAAGGCAAGTAACACTTTGATCATACCTTTTCTACTACCCAGTTTTATTGCATTAGATCAATCCTCACACATTGCATGATTAGGATCTAATTAAATTGTGGGATGGGAAGTAGTTGAGGTAGTACCTATTACCTGTTTATTATCAAACCTTTGGGAGTTACTTCTACGTTTGCCATTATGCTATGCTATGCTAGTAGACGTGGATTGGGTGAGTGATATCCATGAAAGATGTGAGTTTGTTTATTAATGGTTTATCTAAGGTGGCAACTTAAACACACATCTGGGTGGATTGAGGTACCTGGGTATTCCAGGATTGCCTGTTTCTTTTGGACCGCCACCCAGGCTCAAAGGGATCATGGGATTATTCATACTAGAAACTTCCGTGTGCAGCCACAAGCCATTATGGGCTCTGGCATAGTTGAATAAGTCGTGCGAACTCTTACAGGGTAGACTAGCAGATGTAGGGGAAAGTAGGTGTAACGGTCTATCCATCGTAAGGTGCTAGCGCTTCTGAAAGACTATGTCTCGGTCATCCGTCTTCTCAAACACCATGTAGTGCGAGAAACCAAACGGAGGCGATCGAGTCTTGTGGGGAAAAGTGCGCAAACCTCTGCAGAGTGTAATAAACTAATCATGATTAGCCGTGTCCCCGGTTATGGACATCTTGAGTATCTAGTACCTGGATTATCATGTGAATCTCAACATGTTACTCTAAATTAATTTTGTTGGGTTTTGTTTAATGATGATGCTTAATTGGGATTGAGAATGCTGTCAACCATTCTCAATGTTTAACAACTACCATGATAGTTAAATAAATTTATTCCTTTGTAGTAGGGAAAAATTGGCTTTACGCAAAACTGTAACCATAGAGCTTTCCACCAGCCAAATATGCATATAGTATAGTTGTTTCATTCCATTACTCTCTATGTGTTACCTTGCCAGCATATTCCATGTGCTGACCCGTTTCGGGCTGCAACATTAATGTTGCAGACTTTTCAAACGACGATTAAGGAGTTTTTAGGTTGTGGTTCTATACTCAGTGATGCCGTTGGAGTTGATGGACTCACTTATCTTCCAAGCCTTCCGCTGTTATCGTTATTAGATGGCCTTAAGCCATATTTATTGTAATAAGTTCTCTTTTGAGATACCCGATGTAATAAGTGTGTGATTGCAACTCTGTTATAAATCCTCCGAGTACTGTGTGGTGTCAGCATTACCGATCCAGGGATGACACCGGAGCACAGAGATCAGACTGTTTGAGGTCTGGTCGCTACATTCCGTCAGTACAAATGAGAGATTTTTTGCTGCATTTTATGATGTTAGGTTATAACCCAAACAGCAAAAAATTCATGATACAGGAATATAGTGGCTGTAAAGGCCTTATTTCACTTAGACCGGACGATGTGTTTTTCAATATTTGGGTTTAAGAATGAAGGTGAGGATGTTTTTGGCATTCTTGCGACGGAAGGAAAAGAGTTAATAAAGAAAATTCCTATTCAGTACGTTCACAAAAAATGGTCACATAATGATAGATGGCTTGATTCAAAAAATTGTGAGGAATAAATCCGCCGATGATGAATTTCTTTGGATGGCTGTTCTTGTTTTGCTGGGGACCATTATTGCACCCATGTCGGCTGTCTCCATACCAAAGGAGTACTACGCGTTGGTGCATGACATGAAGCGGATAAGCACGTTGAATTTTAACGTGTTCACTTTGCGAACTTGTTTGACGGAGATTGGTAAACTCAAGCAGGACGGCCGTGTGAAGCAATGGCCATGTGGCAACCTAGCCCTACTCCAGGTATGCTATTAATTAATGCTATTTCATATTCCTTTAATTTATGCGTTCGTAACTTATTTTGTCATTTGTTTTGTAGTACTTATATTGGGAGAAGGTGCAGCCAACCACCGGCCCGAAAAATGACCCGTTGTCGTTGCAAGTTCCCCTAATGAAAAATTGGACTGAATCTAAAGCGGAGAAACGAGACAAGTACGACCTGGAAAATGGTCGTGGCCATGGATTGGTAATATTATAATGCTTATTTACTAGTACATTGATTATGCATTGAGAATGTTATGTACTCACGTTGTCATTGCATACTCACTTTGCAGATTGATGACTGCATTACGAAGGAGTATAGAATGAAAAAACTTGCAGATGAACAAGCTGAAAGCAGTAAGAAACATAGTAGCCGAAAGTCATCCGTTACGGGAAAGAAAGAAGTGGACAATGGGTCCGAGGTCCCTGCTAATCTAAAGCCTTTTATGGACCGGGTTATGAATGATATGAAGGAAATTCGTAAGGAATTGTTTTGTATGCCGGAGTTATGCGCACAGGTAAAAATGTAACAACTCTGATATGCACTTTATTAAACTCGATAAATTAATAAAAAGATATAACATGTGACTAAGCTTACTTTTGCAGAGATTGTTAGAGAAAATGAATAAAACAAGTGTACGATACAAACCGGGCACAATGGCAGAGGAGGAAGAAAATATGTATGGACAGAATAGTGAGTCCAGGTATGAAAACAAGTATCCTAAAAAAGAATTTCAGTATGATGACAAATACACACCTAATGGCCTAAATGGCAGTGGGCATTATGATTTGGATTCTGAAGAAGGGGATTCGTTCAAATTCAGTACTGGTCACTTGAGTAGCTTTAAAGATGAGAAGGAGGATCCTATAGATGTCCAGGAGCAGTCAGAAAAAAAAGAAGCATCATCTCTAAAACCCGATGAAATAGAAGCTACAAGATAACAAGTCCCTCAAAATGAGCAAGAAGTGTCACAGGCCTTGTCAGATGGTAATAGCGAGGTAGAAGAGAAGAAGGAGGTGATTCTAGAGAAGCGAAAGCGGTGTGCGTCAAAGTACACGAAATCTCCTTATGTTAAAAAGACTCCGAGAAAACGTGCGAAACATTCCACGAAAACGAGTAAGTTAAACATGCTATGAATATATTTTTGGAAATTATGTAGTACAAATTTGTACTTTAACTTTATTGACTTGTGTTGTAGAACTGTTTAATGAAACAACCCCTCAATTTGATCATTCTGTGAATGATATGGTGCATGCCGTTGTGCAGTACGTGAAAGCGTACGAGCACTCACCAAAACATAAGAACCATGAAATATTCAACAATGGTAAAGATGATGGACTTTCTGCGGCAAGAGTTTGCCAGATACTTAACCATGCATAGATATCCGGTGATGTATGTATTTTTATTGTCATGCTTATGTCATGCGTTAAGTATGTTGCAACCATGTTAAATTTAGCCATTTATTTCAGGTAATTGACGCTTATGCGACATACATATCAGATTCAAGTATCGTCAAAGACAGGTATATTGTACCCACACATAGATCTTACTGGTTATTGAACACTCGGTCAAACTCAGTAAGACGAGGGAAGTCGGTAGGCGATCCAGAAGGTTTAGCACATGCAAATGAACCTCTCAACAGATGCATGACAGAATATTTTGCAAAATCGAAGGTACCATTTGTATTGCAGAATTGTATTTTCATTATTATCTTATGTTGTAGCGACCATACCTCAAACGGTCCAATCTCTATGCTTCGGTGTCATCCCTGGATCAGTAATGCTGACACCACATAGTACTTGAAGGATTTATAACAGAGTAGCAATCACACACTTATTACATCGAGGGTCTCAAAAGAGAACTTATTACAATAAACATGGCTTAAGGCCATCTAATAACGATAACAGCGGAAGGCTTGGAAGATAAGTGAGTCCATCAACTCCAACGGCATCACTGAGTATAGAACCACGACCTAAAACTCCTTAATCGTCGTCTGAAAAGTCTGCAACATTAATGTTGCAGCCTGAAAACGGGTCAGCACATGGAATATGCTGGCAATGTAACACATAGAGAGTAATGGAATGAAACAGCTATACTATATGCATATTTGGCTGGTGGAAAGCTCTATGGTTACAGTTTTGCGTAAAGCCAATTTTTCCCTACTGCAAAGGAATAAATTTATTTAACTATCATGGTGGTTGTTAAACATTGAGAATGGTTGACAGCATTCTCATCCCAATTAAACATCATCATTAAACAAACCCATCAAAATTAAATTTTATAGTAACATATTGAGATTCACATGATAATCCAGGTACTAGATACTCAAGATGTCCATAACCGGGGACTCGGCTAACCATGATTAGTTTATACACTCTGCAGAGCTTTGCGCACTTTTCCCCACAAGACTCGATCGCCTCTGTTTGGTTTCTCGCACTACACGGTGTTTGAGAAACGGATGACCGAGACATAGTCTTTTAGAAGCGCTAGCACCTTACGATGGGTAGACCGTACCACCTATATCCCCTACATCTGCTAGTCTACCACTGTAAGAGTTCGCACGACTTAGTCAACTATGCTAGAGCCCATAATAGCTTATGGCTGCACACGGAAGTTTTTAGCATGAATAATCTCATGATCCCTTTGAGCCTGGGTGGCAGTCCATAAAGGAAAACAGGCAATCCTGGAATACCCAGGTACCTCAATCCACCCAGATGTGTGTTTAAGTTACCACCTTAAATAAACTATTAATTAACAATCTCACATCTGTCATGGATACACTCACCCAATCCACATCTACTAGCATAGCATGGCAATAAGCAACGTAGAAGTAACTCCCAAAGGTTTGATAATTAAACAGGTAATAGGAACTACCTCAACTACTTCCCAAACCCACAATTTAATTAGATCCTAATCATGCAATGTGTAAGTATTGATCTAATGCAATAAAACTGGGTAGTAGGAGGTATGATCAAAGTGTTACTTGCCTTGCTGATGATCCGGGAAACCTAGCGATTCGAAGTAACAAGCGGCGCACCCCGGGTACTCTATCGCAAACAAACAAGCATACAATAAGCACTCAACTAATGCACAAGTAAAATTCAAATAAGAGATCTAACCAGAAGGTTCAACTTAAGAACTCTGGTTGGCAAAAAGAATCAAATCGAACGAAGCAACGAAAGACAAACGACAAAAGAAACAGGCTTCATTTACTAATCTTGATCTAAGGCAATTTTTACAGTGGCAAAAACTTGTTTGAGTTGGTTAAACGGAAAGAGGGTTTCGATACGAAACTCCAGGCCCTTGAATCGCCTGATTTCGATAAACGAGCGAAAAGTTATACTAAAACAAAAATCGGATCAGAAATCGCGATCAGAAAAATCGTGGATTTAATCCGAGAAAAAGAAAAACGACGAACGTTCATTAAAATGAACGAACGGACGAACACTCATTAAAACGAACGAACGGACGAACGCTCGCTATTTAAATAAACCGGAAAACCGATCTATTAAAAAAACCGAAACTAAAAAAATGAACAAAACTGTCGAAAAACCGAACGGTTTTTCGAAAAAACCGGCGACTAAAAAAAACTACCTCTGGCAACTCCGGCGACTATTCCGGCGGCGGTCGGCGGCGGCGGCGCGGGGCGAAGGCGGCTAGGGTTTGGTGGGGTGGGGGGGGGGCTTCCGGCTGGGCCTCCCCGGCTTTCAAAGCCAGATGGGCCTTAGTGTCCGGGTCGGACACGGCCCGTAGGTTGGTTGCACGTTTTTTTAATAATTACGCTCAGAAAAAAAACAAAAGGACTACTAAACGGACTGCAAAAATCCCGAAATAAATTTTGCCCGACTTCTAAAATCAATTCGCACAGGATGAACATTTATTTGGGGCCTAAATGAAATTTTTGAAAAACGTGCATTTTTCCTAAATTCAAATAAAATAGCAAATAAAAACAAATAAAATCTTGTTTGACTTTTTTTATTAAATCCTGAATATTTCTTTATTTTTGGGAAAGTCATTTTATTCCCTCTCTCATATTTTTATATTAGAAATAATTGAAGATAAAATAAATAAAATCAAATGATTCTATTCTCACAATTTGAGACAACTCAAACATGAAAATAACGAAATCCCCAACTCTCTCCGAGGGTCCTTGAGTTGCGAAAATTTCTAGGATCAATCAAAATGCAATAAATATGATATGCAATGATGATCTAGTGTATAACATTCCAAATTGAAAATTTGGGATGTTACAAACCTACCCCCTTTAAGATGAATCTCGCCCTCGAGATTCGGGTTGGCTAGAAAATAGGTGAGGGTGGTCCTTCAGCAAATCTTCCTCTCGTTCACAGGTGGCTTCATCCTCCGTGTGGTGGCTCCACTGAACCTTGCAAAATTTGATAACCTTGCTGCGGGTGACTCGACTGGCATATTCTAGAATCTTAACTGGTTTCTCCTCATAGGTCAAATCACTGTCCAACTGAATTGCTTCCAGTGGTACCGTATCTCTCAGCGGTATGTCAGCCATTTCTGCGTGGCACTTCTTCAACTGGGATACATGAAACACGTCGTGAACTCCTGATAGTCCTTCGGGTAATTCCAACTTGTAGGCTACTTCTCCCATACGCTCCAAAACTTTGTATGGGCCTACAAAACGTGGCGCTAGTTTTCCCTAACTCCAAAGCGCTTAACTCCTCGAAGTGGAGATACTCAAAGATAAACTTGTTGGGGAACGTAGCAGAAATTCAAAATTTCCCTACGTGTCACCAAGATCTATCTATGGAGAAACTAGCAACGAGGGGAAGGAGAGTGCATCTACATACCTTTGTAGATCGCTAAGCGGAAGCGTTCAAGTGAACGGGGTTGATGGAGTTGTACTCGTCGTGATCCAAATCACCGATGACCAAGTGCCGAACGCACGACACCTCAGCGTTCAACACACGTACAGCCCGGTGACGTCTCCCATGCCTTGATCCAGCAAGGAGAGAGGGAGAGGTCGAGGAAGACTCCATCCAGCAGCAGCACAACGGCGTGGTGGTGATGGAGGAGCGTGGCAATCCTGCAGGGCTTCGCCAAGCACCGCGAGATATGAGGAGAAAGAGAGGGAGGGCTGCACCAACAGGCAGCGATCAGATCGCGTATTATGGGCAGCCCAAGGCCTCACTATATATAGGGGAGAGGGAGGAGGGTGCGCCCCCTCTAGGGTTCCCACCCCTAGGGGGGGCGGCAGCCCTAGATGGGAATGGGGAGGCGGCCAAGAGGGGGAGAGAGGGGGCGCCCCCTAGGGTGGGCCTTAGGCCCATCTAAGCCTAGGGTTTCCCCTCTCTCCTCCTTTGCTGCGCCTTGGGCCTTGTGGGAGGCGCACCAGCCCACTTAGGGGCTGGTCCCTCACCACCCTTGGCCCATGCAAGCCTCCGGGGCATGTGGCCCCACTTGGTGGACCCCCGGGACCCTCCCGGTGGTCCCGGTACGTTACCGATAAACCCTGAAACTCTTCCAGTGACCAAAACAGGACTTCCCATATATAAATCTTTACCTCCGGACCATTCCGGAACTCCTCGTGACGTCCGGGATCTCATCCGGGACTCCGAACAACATTCGGTAACCACATACAAACTTCCTTTATAACCCTAGCGTCATCGAACCTTAAGTGTGTAGACCCTACGGGTTCGGGAACCATGCAGACATGACCGAGACACCTCTCCGGCCAATAACCAACAGCGGGATCTGGATACCCATGTTGGATCCCACATGTTCCACGATGATCTCATCGGATGAACCACGATGTCAAGGACTTACTCAATCCCGTATACAATTCCCTTTGTCTATCGGTACGATACTTGCCCGAGATTCGATCGTCGGTATCCCGATACCTTGTTCAATCTCGTTACCGGCAAGTCTCTTTACTCGTTCCGTAACACATCATCCCGTGATAAACTCCTTGATCACATTGTGCACATTATGATGATGTCCTACCGAGTGGGCCCAGAGATACCTCTCCGTTTACACGGAGTGACAAATCCTAGTCTCGATTCGTGCCAACCCAACAGACACTTTCGGAGATACCTGTAGTGTACCTTTATAGCCACCCAGTTACGTTGTGACGTTTGGCACACCCAAAGCACTCCTACGGTATCCGGGAGTTGCACAATCTCATGGTCTAAGGAAATGATACTTGACATTAGAAAAGCTTTAGCATACGAACTACACGATCTTGTGCTAGGCTTAGGATTGGGTCTTGTCCATCACATCATTCTCCTAATGATGTGATCCCGTTATCAATGACATCCAATGTCCATGGTCAGGAAACCGTAACCATCTATTGATCAACGAGCTAGTCAACTAGAGGCTTACTAGGGACATGATGTTGTCTATGTATCCACACATGTATCTGAGTTTCCTATCAATACAATTCTAGCATGGATAATAAACGATTATCATGAACAAGGAAATATAATAATAATCAATTTATTACTGCCTTTAGGGCATATTTCCAACAGTCTCCCACCTGCACTAGAGTCAATAATCTAGTTCACATCGCCATGTGATTAACACTCACAGGTCACATCGCCATGTGACCAACATCCAAAGAGTTTACTAGAGTCAATAATCTAGTTCACATCACTATGTGATTAACACTCAATGAGTTCTGGGTTTGATCATGTTTCTTGTGAGAGAGGTTTTAGTCAATGGCTCTGAACCTTTCAGATCCGTGTGTGCTTTACAAATCTCTATGTCATCTCCTAGATGTAGCTACCATGTTCTATTTGGAGCTATTCCAAATAACTGTTCTACTTGGAGCTATTCTAAATTGTTGCTCCATTATACGTATCTGGTATCTCTACTCAGAGCTATCCGGATAGGTGTTAAGCTTGCATCGACGTAACCCTTTACGACGAACTCTTTTACCACCTCCATAATCGAGAAAATTCCTTAGTCCACTAGTTACTAAGGATAACTTTGACCGCTGTCCTGTGATCCATTCTTGGATCACTCTTGTACCCCTTGACTGACTCATGGCAAGGCATACTTCAGGTGCGGTACACAGCATAGCATACTGTAGGGCCTATGTCTTAAGCATAGGGGACGACCTTCGTCCTTTCTCTCTATTCTGCCATGGTCGAGCTTTAAGTCTTAACTTCATACCTTACAACTTAGGCAAGAACTCCTTCTTTGACTGATCCATCTTGAACACCTTCAAGATAATGTCAAGGTATGTGCTCATTTGAAAGTACCATTAAGTGTTTTGATCTATCCTTATAGATCTTGATGCTCAATGTTCAAGTAGCTTTAATCCAGGCTTTCCATTGAAAAACACTTTCCAAATAACCCTATATGCTTTCTAGAAATTCTACGTCGTTCTGATCAACAATATGTCAACAACATATACTCATCAGAAATTCTATAGTGCTCCCACTCACTTCTTTGGAAATACAAGTTTCTCATAAAATTTGTATACACCCAAAATCTTTGATCATCTCATCAAAGCATACATTCCAACTCCGAGATGCTTAGTCCAGTCCTTAGAAGGATTGCTGGAGCTTTGCATACTTATTAGCATCTTTCAGGATTGACAAAACCTTCCGGTTTGTATCACATACAACCTTTCCTCAAAAAAAATGTCGAGGAAATAATGTTTTGACATCCTATCTGCAAGATTTCATAAATAATGCAGTAATCGCTAATATAATTCCACCAGACTCTTAGCATCGCTACGAGTGAGAAAGTCTCATCGTAGTCAACTCCTTGAACTTGTCGGAAAACATCTTAACGACAAGTCGAGCTTTCTTTAATGGTGACATTTACCATCATTGTCCGTCTTCCTTTTAAAATCCATCTGCACTCAACAGCCTTACGACCATCGAGCTGTTCTGCCAAAGTCTACACTTTCTTTTCATACATGGATCCTCTCTCGGATTTTATGGACTCGAGCCATTTATCGGAATCTGGGCCCACCATCGCTTCTCCATAGCTCGTAGGTTCATTGTTGTCTAGCAACATGACTTCCAAGATAGGATTACGTACCACTCTGAAGTAGTACACATCCTTGTCATCCCACGAGGTTTGGTAGTGACTTGATCTGAAGTTTCATGATCACTATCATAAGCTTCCACTTCAATTGGTGTAGGTGCCACAGGAACAACTCCTTGTGCTCTGCCACACACTAGTTGAAGAGACGGTTCAATAACCTCATCAAGTCTCCACCATCCTCCCACTCAATTCTTTCGAGAGAAACTTTTCCTCGTGAAAGGACCCGATTCTAGAAACAATCCCTTATTGCTTTCGGATCTGAGACAGGAGGTATACCCAACTGTTTTGGGTGTCCTATGAAGATGCATTTATCCGCTTTGGGTTCGAGCTTATCAGCCTGAAACTTTTTCACATAAGTGTCGCAGCCCCAAACTTTTAAGAAATGACAGCTTAGGTTTCTCTAAACCATAGTTCATACGGTGTCATCTCATCAAAATTATGTGGTGCCCTATTTAAAGTGAATGCGGTTGTCTCTAATGCCTAACCCATAAACTATTGTGGTAATTCGATAAGAGACATCATGGTGTGCATCATATCCAATAGGATGCAGTTATGATGTTCGGACACACCATCACACTATGGTGTTCCAGGCTGCATTAGTTGTGAAACAATTTCCACAATGTCTTAATTCTGTGCCAAACTCGTAATTCAGATATTCATCTCTATGATCATATCATAGATATTTTATCCTCTTGTCACGACGATCTTTCAACTTCACCCTGAAATTACTTGAACCTTTCAATAATTCAGACTCGTGATTTATCAAGTAAATGTACTCAACATCTACTCAAATCATCTGTGAAGTAAGAACATAACGATATCCACTACACGCCTCAGCACTCATTGGACTGCACACATCAAAATGTATTTCTTCCAACAAGTTGCTTTCTAGTTCCATTTTACTGAAACCGAGGATTTCAGTCATCTTGCCCATGTGGTATGATTTGCATGTCTCAAGTGATTCAAGATCAAGTGAGTTTAAACGGTCCATTTGCATGGAGTTTCTTCATGCATATACACCAATAGACATGGTTCGCATGTCTCAAACTTTTCAAAAACGAGTGAGCCCAAAGATCCATCAACATGGAGCTTCTTCATGCGTTTTATACCGATATGACTTACGTGGCAGTGCCACAAGTAGGTGGTACTATCATTACTATCTTACATCTTTTGGCATGAACATGTGTATCACTACGATCGAGATTCAATAAACCATTCATTTTAGGTGTAAGACCATTGAAGGTATTATTCAAATAAACATAGTAACCATTATTCTCCTTAAATGAATAACCATATTGCGATAGACATAATCCAATCATGTCTATGGTCAACACAAGCACCAATCTCGATGGTAGAGGGAGTGTACGATATTTGATCAACCTTGGAAATACTTCCAACATATATCGTCATCTCACCTTTCAGCTAGTCTCCGTTTATTCCGTAGCTTTTATTTCGAGTTACTAACAATTAGCAACCGAACCGGTATCTAATACCCTGGTGCTACTAGGAGTACTAGTAAAGTACACATTAACATAATGTATATCCAATATACTTCTATCGACCTTGCCAGCCTTCTTATCTACCAAGTATCTAGGGTAATTCTGCTCCAGTGGCTGTTCCCCTTATTACAAAAACATTCAGTCTCGGGTTTGGGTTCAACCTTGGGTTTCTTCACTAGAGCAGCAGCTGAATTGCCGTTTCATGAAGTATCCCTTCGTGCCCTTGCCCTTCTTGAAACTAGTGGTTTCACCAACCATCAACAATTGATGCTCCTTCTTGATCTCTACTTTTGTGGTGTCAAACATCACGAATATCTCAAGGATCATCATATATGTCCCTGATATATCATAGTTCATCACGAAGCTCTAGCAGCTTGGTGGTAATGACTTCGGAGAACCATCACTATTTCATCTGGAAGATCAACTCCCACTCGATTCAAGCGATTGTTGTACTCAGACAATCTGAGCACAAGCACAACAATTGAGCGTTTCTCCTTAGTTTGCAGGCTAAGAAAATCGTCGGAGGTCTTATACCTCTTGACGTGGGCACGAGCCTGAAATCCCAATTTCAGCCCTCAAAACATCTCATATGTTTTGCGACGTTTCAAAACCGTCTTCGGTGCCTCAACTCTAAACCGTTTAACTGAACTATCACGTAGTTATCAAAACGTGTATGTCAGATGTTCGCAACATCCACAGACAACGTTCGAGGTTCAGCACACTGAGCGGTGCATTAAGGACATAAGCCTTCTATGAAGCAATGAGGACAATCCTCAGTTTACGGACCTAGTCCGCATAATTGCTACTATCAACTTTCAACTAAATTTTCTCTAGGAACATATCTAAACAGTAGAACTGAAGCGCGAGCTACGACATAATTTGCGAAGACCTTTTGACTATGTTCAGGATAATTAAGTTCATCTTATGAACTCCCACTCAGATAGACATCCCTCTAGTCATCTAAGTGATTACATGATCCGAGTCAACTAGGCCGTGTCCGATCATCACGTGAGACAGACTAGTCAACATCGGTGAACATCTTCATGCTGATCGTATCTACCATACGACTCATGCTCGACCTTTCGGTCTTTTGTGTTCTGAGGCCATGTCTATGCACATGCTAGGCTCGTCAAGTCAACCCTAAGTGTTTTTCATGTGTAAAACTGTCTTACACCCGTTGTATGTGAACGTAAGGATCTATCACACCCGATCATCACGTGGTGCTTCGAAACGACGAACTTTAGCAACGGTGAACAGTTAGGGGAGAACACATTCTTGAAATTGTAATGAGGGATCATCTTATTTACTACCGTCGTTCTAAGCAAATAAGATGTATAAACATGATAAACATCACATGCAATCAAATAATAGTGACATGATATGGCCAATATCATATAGCTCCTTTGATCTCCATCTTGGGGCTCCATGATCATCTATTACAAGAACATGATCAATCTCATACATCACATATATCATTCATCACATCCTTTTGGCCATATCACATCACATAGCACACCCTGCAAAAACAAGTTAGACGTCCTCTAATTGTTGTTTGCATGTTTTACGTGGCTGCTATGGGTTTCTAGCAAGAACGTTTCTTACCTACGCAAAACCACAACGTGATATGCCAATTGCTATTTACCCTTCATAAGGACCCTTTTCATCGAATCCGATCCGACTAAAGTAGGAGAGACAGACACCCGCTAGCCACCTTATGCAACTAGTGCATGTCAGTCGGTGGAACCTGTCTCACGTAAGAGTACGTGTAAGGTCGGTCTGGGCCGCTTCATCCCACGATGCCGCCGAATCAAGATAAGACTAGTAACGGCAAGCATATTGAACAAAATCAACGCCCACAACTACTTTGTGTTCTACTCGTGCATAGTAACTACGCAATAGACCTAGCTCATGATGCCACTGTTGGGGAACGTAGCAGAAATTCAAAATTTTCCTACGTGTCACCAAGATCTATCTATGGAGAAACTAGCAACGAGGGGGAGGAGAGTGCATCTACATACCTTTGTAGATCGCTAAGCGGAAGCGTTCAAGTGAACGGGGTTGATGGAGTCGTACTCGTCGTTATCCAAATCACCGATGACCAAGTGCCGAACGCACGGCACCTCCGCGTTCAACACACGTACAGCCCGGTGACGTCTCCCATGCCTTGATCCAGCAAGGAGAGAGGGAGAGGTCGAGGAAGACTCCATCCAGCAGCAGCACAACGGCGTGGTGGTGATGGAGGAGCGTGGCAATCCTGCAGGGCTTCGCCAAGCACCGCGAGATATGAGGAGAAAGAGAGGGAGGGCTGCACCAACAGGCAGAGATCAGATCGCGTATTATGGGCAGCCCAAGGCCTCACTATATATAGGGGAGAGGGAGGAGGGTGCGCCCCCTCTAGGGTTCCCACCCCTAGGGGGGCGGCAGCCCTAGATGGGAAAGGGGAGGCGGCCAAGAGGGGGAGAGAGGGGGCGCCCCCCTAGGGTGGGCCTTAGGCCCATCTAAGCCTAGGGTTTCCCCTCTCTCCTCCTTTGCTGCGCCTTGGGCCTTGTGGGAGGCGCACCAGCCCACTTAGGGGCTGGTCCCTCACCACCCTTGGCCCATGCAAGCCTCCGGGGCATGTGGCCCCACTTGGTGGACCCCCGGGACCCTCCCGGTGGTCCCGGTACGTTACCGATAAACCCTGAAACTCTTCCGGTGACCAAAACAGGACTTCCCATATATAAATCTTTACCTCCGGACCATTCCGGAACTCCTCGTGACGTCCGGGATCTCATCCGGGACTCCGAACAACATTCGGTAACCACATACAAACTTCCTTTATAACCCTAGCGTCATCGAACCTTAAGTGTGTAGACCCTACGGGTTCGGGAACCATGCAGACATGACCGAGACACCTCTCTGGCCAATAACCAACAGCGGGATCTGGATACCCATGTTGGATCCCACATGTTCCACGATGATCTCATCGGATGAACCACGATGTCAAGGACTTACTCAATCCCGTATACAATTCCCTTTGTCTATCGGTACGATACTTGCCCGAGATTCGATCGTCGGTATCCCGATACCTTGTTCAATCTCGTTACCGGCAAGTCTCTTTACTCGTTCCGTAACACATCATCCCGTGATAAACTCCTTGATCACATTGTGCACATTATGATGATGTCCTACCGAGTGGGCCCAGAGATACCTCTCCGTTTACACGGAGTGACAAATCCTAGTCTCGATTCGTGCCAACCCAACAGACACTTTCGGAGATACCTGTAGTGTACCTTTATAGCCACCCAGTTACGTTGTGACGTTTGGCACACCCAAAGCACTCCTACGGTATCCGGGAGTTGCACAATCTCATGGTCTAAGGAAATGATACTTGACATTAGAAAAGCTTTAGCATACGAACTACACGATCTTGTGCTAGGCTTAGGATTGGGTCTTGTCCATCACATCATTCTCCTAATGATGTGATCCCGTTATCAATGACATCCAATGTCCATGGTCAGGAAACCGTAACCATCTATTGATCAACGAGCTAGTCAACTAGAGGCTTACTAGGGACATGATGTTGTCTATGTATCCACACATGTATCTGAGTTTCCTATCAATACAATTCTAGCATGGATAATAAACGATTATCATGAACAAGGAAATATAATAATAATCAATTTATTATTGCCTCTAGGGCATATTTCCAACAAAACTCGGTCTCCGACTTCGTAAACTGTCTCCTTGCGTTTAGAATCTGCATAACTCTTCTGCCTGGACTAAGCTACCTTGAGCCTATCGCGAGTCAATTTCACTTTCTGTTCAGACTCCTTTATCAGATCCGGTCCAAACAACTGGCGGTCTCCAACTTCATCCCAAGACAATGGGGTACTGCACCTCCTTCCGTACAAGGCTTCGAAAGGGGCCATCTTCAAACTGGATTGATAGCTGTTGTTGTAAGAGAACTCTGCATATGGCAAATTCTCATCCCAACTAGATCCATAATCTAGCGCACAAGCTCTTAGCATATCCTCCAAAATCTGATTGACTCTCTCGGTCTGTCCATCTGTCTGCGGGTGAAAAGCTGTGCTAAACTCCAGTCTGGTTCCCAAAGTCTCATGCAACTGATTCCAGAATTTTGAAGTAAACTGGGTTCCTCTATCTGATACAATGCTCCTTGGAACTCCATGTAGACATACGATCCTGGTCATGTATATCTTTGCCAACTTTACACTGGTATAGGTAGTCTTTACTGGAATAAAATGAGCTACCTTTGTCAAGCGATCGACTACAACCCATATCGAGTCATAGCCTGAACGTGTTCTGGGCAATCCTGTAATAAAATCCATGCCTAGCTTATCCCACTTCCATTCGGGTATCGGCAATGGTTGTAGCAATCCTGCTGGTTTCTGATGCTCTGCCTTCACTCTCTGACATACATCACAAACTGCTACATACTCCGCAATATCCTTCTTCATTCCGGTCCACCAGAAAATATCCTTCAAATCCAAATACATCTTGGTATTTCCTAGGTGAATCGAGTATGGTGAGTCATGGGCCTCTTGCAAAATTAGCTTCCTGATCTCCGGATCATTTGGCACATAAACACGGTCTTCAAACCATAAGGTATCGTGCTCATCCTCACGAAATCCCTTAGCTTTTCCTTTGCAAATTTTCTCTTTAATAGAAGCAATCCCCTTGTCAGTCTTTTGGGCTTCTCTGATTTTATCCATCAATGTAGACTGAATCTCCAATGCTGCTACATAGCCTCTTGGAACTATTTCCACACATAGCTCTCGAAGATTTTCTGCTAACTCACTTGGTAAATCTCCCGTCATTAGGGTGTTGACATGACTATTACGGCTCAACACGTCAGCTACTATGTTAGCCTTTCCAGGGTGATAATGCAATTTCATATCATAATCTTTGATGAGCTCCAACCATCTCCTTTGTCTGAGGTTCAACTCCTTCTGTGTGAAAATATGCTTCAAACTCTTGTGATCCGTGTACACCTTGCAATGGTTTCCAATCAGAAAATGTCTCCAAGTCTTCAATGCATGCACTACGGCTGCTAACTCCAAATCATGCATAGCATAATTCAACTCATGAGGCTTAAGCTGTCGTGAGGCATACGAAACAACTCTCCCTTCCTGCATCAGCACTGCTCCAAGTCCTCGACGTGAAGCGTTGCAATACACCTCATAATCCTTGGTCTGATCCGGTAAAATCAACACTGGTGAGGTAACCAAATGTTTCTTCAACTCCTGAAAACTAGCCTCACATTCCTCCGTCCATATGAACTTGGTATCCTTCTTCAACAACTCCGTCATAGGCTTCACAATCTTTGAGAAATTCTCAATAAACCTCCGGTAGTATCTTGCGAGTCCAAGAAAACTCTGGATCTCTCCCACGGTGGTTGGTGCTTCCCACTTGGTCACGGTATCAACTTTAGTGGGATCTACTGGTATTCCTTCTCCGGATATAACATGTCCGAGAAATCCAACTTCCTTCAACCAAAACTCACATTTGCTAAACTTGGCATATAATTGATGTTCTCTGAGCTTTCCAAGAGCCAAACGCAAATGTTCCTTATGCTCCTCTTCATTCTTCGAGTAAACCAGGATATCATCAATGAACACTACGACGAACTTATCCAAGAACTCCATAAACACTTTGTTCATCATGTTCATAAAATATGCAGGTGCGTTAGTCAGACCAAATGACATAACGGTATACTCGTACAGCCCATACTTGGTGGTAAAAGCCGTCTTGGGTATATCCTATTCCTGAATCTTCAAGTGATGGTATCCTGATCGTAGATCGATCTTGGAAAATACCTTAGCTCCTTGCAATCGATCAAACAGATCATTGATCATCGGTAGTGGGTACTTGTTCTTGATGGTTACTTCATTCAATCCTCGATAATCGACAACCATCCCTAATGATCCATCCTTCTTTTCTACTAGAAGTACTGGCGATCCCCAAGGTGAAGAACTTGGGCGAATATAACCTTTATCTAGTAACTCCTTAATTTGCTTCTTAATTTCCACCAAATCCTTTGCAGACATACTATATGGTCTCTTTGATATTGGCCCTGTGCCTGGCAAAAACTCAATCAAAAACTCAATATCTCTATCCGGTGGCATGCCTGGCAACTCTTCTGGAAATACATCAGGGAAATCCTTCACTACTGATACTTCCTCCTGTACAACTCCTGTTAAGCAATTTACTTGAGTCCTCTTTGGCACATGTCGAGATACATACTTGATCCTTCTCCCTTCTGGGGTGGTAAGCAAAATTGACTTACTGGCACATTCAATACTCCCTTCATACTTTGACAACCAATCCATGCCTAATATCACATCCAATCCTTGGGATTCCAACACTATTAGGTCTGAGGGAAAAACATAGTTACCAATTCTTAATGGTAACCGATCACACCATAGACTAGCCATATATTCTGCTCCAGGCGAGGTTACTAACATGGGTGACCTAAGGGCTTGGGTTGGCAGTTTATACTTATCCACAAATCCCCTTGATATGTATGAATGCGATGCACCAGTATCGAAAAGAACGAGTGCAGTAAATGACTTAACCAAAAACTTACCGATTACTGCATCCGGCTGCTCTTCAACCTCCTCTACGTTAACGTGGTTCACCTGTCCCCTGTTGAAAGGGTTCGGCTTCTTCCCAGAGCTTCCATTGCCATTTCCATTCTGGGATTCAGGACATTCATTGGCATAATGTCCGATCTTCTGGCACTTAAAGCAAGTGACTTGGCTCAGGTCTTTCTTGGCTGGGGTTGATGGGTTGGTACGGTTCTGGATGTTGCTTCCTCCATTACCATTACCATTCCTGGGGCCATTGTGATTGTGTGAGCTACCTCCTTCATGGGTATGCTGAAAATGTCCTCCCGGCCTAGGGGTAAATCGTGGCTTCTGCTGAGCTCCTGAATTGTACTTTCCTTGAGCATACTTCCTCTTGCGATTCTCAATTTGCTGCTGCTTCCCTTCAATCATGAGAGCACGATCTACCAACTCCTGGTAGTTGTTGAAGGTTGCTACCATCAACTGCATGCTCAACTCATCATTCAGTCCTTCTAGAAATTTCTCCCGCTTTGCTGCATCCGTAGCAACGTCATCTGGGGCATAACGTGCTAATTTACTAAAGTCTTCCACATACTGGCCAACTGTCCGTCCTCCTTGGCGCAAGTTGCGAAACTCTCGCTTCTTCATGGCCATAGCTCCTGCTAAAACACGGGCAGTACGAAAAGCCTGCTGAAACTGGTCCCATGTGATAGTATCGACAGGGAAAGTGGCTGTGAAATTCTCCCACCATGATGCAGCAGGTCCTTCAAGCTGATGTGCGGCAAACTTCACCTTCTCCGCATCCGTGCATCCTACTATGGTCAACTCTCTAGCTGTCTTGCGGAGCCAATCATCTGCTACTATCGGCTCGGTGCTACTGGAAAACACCGGTGGATTCAGCCTAAGAAAATGGGCTAAGTGATCAACAGGTGGTGGTGGTGGTGGTGGGTTGTTGTTGTTGTTGTTCCCCTAGTTCTGATTCTGGACTAGCAACTGCATCAACGTGTTCTATTGCTGGATCAACTGAGTGAGCTCCGGTGGAAAGGTAAATCCGGGGTCACGTCTCGGAGGCATCTGAGGGTTTAGAAAAGATGAGATTTAAGAATAGAGAGGGTCTAAATAGAAAACACTACCCATATGCACATGAGGAAAAAGCAAACAATTCACTTCAATCAAACAAGGGCATACAATTGATCTAACTATCGCAAAAGTGCTTGGACTATAATATTTACATGGTGGACTACTACTACTGATGAGGTGGTCTAGTAGAAATATTCTTCGGTTGCAGACTCCATGATATCTGCTCCGGCTTCATCAACATAGTCATCATTGCTATCGTTGGGATCCGAGCCGGTGTCGTCGATGATGATGTAGTCTTCCGGGCGAATCTCCTTGGGTTCTTCGTCTTCTTCTACCGGTGTAGGGCCTCCCATAAATATTCTGATCTTCATTGTTAGGTCGGCATTCTTATCCACTAATACTTCAATTTCTTCTTCATAATCTTCACGAGTAGCCTTGAGTTCTTCCTCCAGTTCCTTGATTCTTGTCTTTGCCTTCTTCAGGTGTAGGATCGAAAGTATGTCTAGAGGGGGGGTGATTAGATTACTTGACCAAATAAAAACTTAACCTTTTCCCAATTTTAGTTCTTGGCAGATTTTAGCTATTGTAGGACAAGTCAAGCAATCATCACACAATTCAAGCAAGCATGCAAAGAGTATATTGGCAGCGGAAAGTAAAGCATGCAACTTGCAAGAATGTAAAGGGAAGGGTTTGGAGAATTCAAGCGCAATTTGAGACACGGATGTTTTTCCCGTGGTTCGGATAGGTGGTGCTATCCTACATCCACGTTGATGGAGACTTCAACCCACGAAGGGTAACGGTTGCGCAAGTCCACGAAGGGCTCCACCCACGAAGGGTAATGGTTGCGCGAGTCCACGGAGGGCTCCACCCATGAAGGGTCCACGAAGAAGCAACCTTGTCTATCCCACCATGGCCATCGCCCACGAAGGACTTGCCTCACTAGCGGTAGATCTTCACGAAGTAGGCGATCTCCTTGCCCTTACAAACTCCTTGGTTCAACTCCACAATCTTGTCGGAGGCTCCCAAGTGACACCTAGCCAATCTAGGAGACACCACTCTCCAAGAAGTAACAAATGGTGTGTTGATGATGAACTCCTTGCTCTTGTGCTTCAAATGATAGTCTCCCCAACACTCAACTCTCTCTCATAGGATTTGGATTTTGTGGAAAGAAGATTTGAGTGGAAAGAAACTTGGGGAAGGCTAGAGATCAAGATTCATATGGTAGGAATGGAATATCTTGGTCTCAACACATGAGTAGGTGGTTCTCTCTCAGAACATACGAGTTGGAATTGTGTATGTGTTCTGATGGCTCTCTCCACGAATGAAGAGGAGGTGGGGGGGTATATATAGCCTCCACACAAAATCCAACCGTTACACACAGTTTTCCAATCTCGGTGGGACCGAATCAACAAACTCGGTCGACCGAAAAGGTAAACCTAGTGACTGTTAGAGATTTTCGGTGGGACTGACATGCAACTCGGTAGGACCGATATGGTCAGGGTTTGGGCATAACGTAATCTCGGTGAGACCGAATACACAAACTCGGTGAGACCGATTTTGGTAATTAGCTAACCAGAGAGTTGGTCAGGCAAACTCGGTGGGACCGATTTGCTCTTTCGGTGAGACCGAAAAGTTACAAAAAGGAAACACTGAATTTACATTGCAATCTCGGTGGGACCGATCCGCTCTTTCGGTGAGACCGAAAAGTTACGAAAGGGAAACAGAGAGTTTGCAATCCCATCTCGGTGAGACCGAGATCCCTATCGGTAGAACCGAATTGCTAGGGTTTGGCAGTGGCTTATGACAAGTGAAACTCGGTGGGGCCGGATAGAAAGAATCGGTAGGACCGAGTTTGGCTTAGGGTTTAGGTCATATGTGGATATGGGAAAGTAGTTGAGGGTTTTGGAGCATATCACTAAGCACATGAAGCAAGAGGCTCATTAAGCAACACCTCATCCCTCCTTGATAGTATTGGCTTTTCCTAAAGACTCAATGTGATCTTGGATCACTAAAATATAAAATGAAGAGTCTTGAGCTTTTGAGCTTGAGCCAATCCTTTGTCCTTAGCATTTTGAGGGTTCCACTTTCACATCCATGCCATGCCAATCATTGAGCTTTCCTGAAATAGTCATCTTGGAATAGCATTAGCTCAATGAGCTATATGTTGTTATGAATTACCAAAACCACCTAGGGATAGTTGCACTTTCAATCTCCCCCTTTTTGGTAATTGATGACAACATATAGATCAAAGCTTCGACAAATGATAATAAGCATGAAATATATCGTCGCTTTGAGAAGTATGTGACAAGTAAGAGCTCCCCCTAAATTTGTGCATATTTAAAGTTTGCTTTGGACTGCAAATGCACAAAGATTTAGAGTCATGGGTTACTCTTCCATGTCACATACATCTTGGTGGAGCGCTTAAAATGATAAGAATGAAATACATGCACTCATCACCAAGAATAGTGAATGATCACATAAGATAGATAAGATGATAATATAAGCAAACATTAAGTGTAGCTTATGATCAAACACATGATCATCAATGTCTCACGAGCAATGACATAGTATCTCACACAAAAGCAAATAAAGTTCAAAAAACCACCAAATAAAACAAGAGAGAAAAAAGGCAACACTCTCTCTCGAAGCCTATGATCTATACATTTTTCTCCCCCTTTGGCAACAAGTTACCAAAAAGTTCCTAGAAAATGCATAGTGCTAGATCAACACTCAGGCTTGATCTTCTGGTGGTGGTGGAGTCCGGAGCACTCCAATGACGAAGCCTTCTATAGACGTGGTTGGAGTTGAGGCTGAAGTAGATGCTGGAGCTGGTGGAACTGAGGCTGTAGCTGGTGCAGAAGTGGTGGCTCTGGTGTCAGCAACTGGCACTGCATGTGATCTCTGAGCTCTTGGCACTCTGGCAAATGCATCAGTTGCAGTCTTGCCTCTCCTCTCCTGCATGTCATCCTGAAGTTGTTCCACTGCAGACTGAATCTCTGTTACTTTGACATCCAAGTCATAGAACTTTTGTTCCATGTTCCTCCCTAAGCTCTGCTGATTCTGAGTGAGGGTGGCCAGTCCTTGCTCAATCCTCAGTGTGGATGCAATCAGGTAACCAAGCTGCTCTTGTTTGGTTTTCAAGAAATACTCAGATGCTTCCTCTTGAGTTGGCATCTTGGCAGCTTTCTCCTTCCTTGCCTTCTCCTTCTTTGCTTGTGCTTGTGCAGATGATGGTTCATTCTCATTCATGACAACTTGATTATCTTCAAAATCTGGACGGATGGGCAGGTGTTCCTTGTCCAATAAGTATATGCCCGTGCCCATCTTCGAGTTGATTAACTCCTGAATCTGAGGGGCATAACCACAGCTCCTCTTCTGATCAGCTGCTATCCTCTTAATGGTCTCTACCATGAGGCTCATCACCTTGAACTTCTATGGCACATCAAAGATATGTAGCAAATTGATCGCATGGCCTTTGATCATCTTGTGATCACCTGACTTGGGCAACAAGGTGTGCCTCAGTATCCAATTGATGGTTGGCAGCCCTGACAGAAGATAATGCACTGAGCCAAACTTGAAAGTATCAAGTGCTTCATTTGGGATCTCCTTGTACATGTTTGACATTGAGTTATGATCCATCTTCTTCTTGGCATAGATATCCAAGTCATCCTCATGCTCTTCAGGGGCATTGATGAGCTGTGCCCACTCAGCAACTGTAGATTGGTACCTCGTACCCTCAGACATCCATACAATTCTGCCATCTGAATAAAAATGTGCTGTGGAGTAGAACTGCATGATGAGTTCCTCGTTCCACTTTGTGAGCTTCTGCCCAACAAAGTCTGCTACTCCACAAGCATTGAAGCTGTCATACACTCCAGGATAGTGCTCTTCATTGTCCTTGATGTACTCCCAATCAACCCATCTCATGTCACAAACTATGGGCTTCTTGTCCAACAAAACTGTCTCATAGAAGTCCTGTTGTTCCTTAGTGTGGAACCTGTAGTCAACAACAGTCTTTCTCCTTGAAGCATACGGATCTGCTTCTCTCCACTTCCTGAGCCCTGAGTCTCTCCTGAGCTTCATGTCCTCAGCCACAGGATGAGCATCACTATGGTCTTGGATCTTGGGCTTGAGCTTTCTGAGCACTTGACCTTCTTCTTCTTCTTCAGCAATGTCAGGCACTAGGGCCTTGTTCTTTTCAGCTGCAGGTATGCTCCTTGTGTTCCTCTTTGGCTTTGGCTTTGGAGCTGGCTTGGCCTTGGAAGCAGTTGACCCTGATCTTATGGCATCACCCATCAGCTTGGGTGCCTTAGGTGCTAGTGCAGCAACCTCTTCTTCTTCTTCTTCTTCTTCTTCTTCATCTTCCATGATGGAAGCCTTTCCAAGCACTTTGGCTACGGTCTTCTTGACCCTTTCCTTCCTTTTCTTGCCTTCAGCAGCAACTGGCTCTATGGGAGTGGGTTTCTCAGTTGAAGCTCTGGCCTTTGGCATAGGCTGCCTGCCTGCTGGCCTTTTGACTTTCATCCCTGGCTTTGTGCCTTGAGCTGAGCCATGTTCCTTCTCAAGCACTACTCTCTTTGAAGTTGCTTCCTCTTTTGCCACATAATCCTCATCCTATGATTCTGAGGTTCTCTTCTTCCTCTGTCTGGTGGCATCTTTAGGCAGATTGCTAGGAGTACTTCTGCTGCCATCATCTGAAGAACTTGAGGGACTAGTGCCCTCACTCATCTGCACTTGCTCTTCTGACATGTTCTGGCTATCACTTTGGTCTGACATGATGAACAAGCTGACTGCTGACCCTGTGAATAGTTTATAGATAAGGTAGAATAGATGAGCATCACAAAATGCAGAGATTTTTGCAAAAGAATAATTCAAAAACTTAGTTTTAGTTTCCCACTGAAAGCATCTCGGATCTACCGATTTTCAAACTCGGTGATACCGAAGCAGTTTTGGAACCTAAACTAGTGAACTCGGTTGGACCGAGTCACAGTTCGGTGGCACCGAGACTGCTAGGGTTTCACAGAGTTCCAAAATCGGTCACACCGTTAAGTAATTCTCGGTCAGACCGAGTCTCACTTGTGCAATGGCATAAGCCAAATCGGTGGGACCGAGTTTTTCAACTCGGTGGGTCCGAGATGGTTTCGGCGGAAACCTAACCCTAAATTTTCGAATTAAACCTAATCTACGAGTTCATTGACTGGATAGAAGTTTAACAAACGTGGCAAGAATCATGATGATCACAATGTGCTAAGAATCGGATTGGGGAATAGCACAAAGATCGAGTCCATACCCTAGTTCGGCGGAGACTCGCTACGGCGGCAACGGTGGGGTAGAATTTCCGTTGACGGCGACGGAGACCAGCGACTGGAGGCGGCTGGCGGCGAGGAGACGATCCGGAGACCACGTTGGCAGAGCAGGCTATCGCGCGGGCGAAGGGGTTCGGAGAAATTTCCAAATTTTTGCCCGTGACTATATATAGCCCGACCCTGTCGGTGTGACCGAGTGGAACAACTCGGTGGCACCGAGATGCAAAACTGTAGACAGTTATTGCAACTCGGTGTGACCGAATGGTTCAAATCGGTTGCACCCAGATCGAAAACCTAGATCAACTTAATGATCTCGGTAGGACCGAAAGTAGGGTATCGGTCAGACCGAGAATCATAAAGAGGTTTTGGAAGTTTAAGTCTATGACGAATCGGGGACTCCGAGTGCTCCTCACACAGAGTGGTTCGAATCTGACTTGATCAAATTTTGTGATGTAGCATGAATAGAGTTTGAGACGAGAAAAGCATAGATAGCTAGAGGAGGTTCTTAGGCATTCTTGTCCATCCACTTGGCAAAAGGAAATAAAACCAAACAATCAAAACAACAAGTGGATGTCCTCGAATGAGTAAAATATGCAACCAGCATGCTCACACAATAAGATGGCAAATGAAATATGTGACAAGGCATGCACAACCAATTCTAGCATCTATCAAGCAATTTGCGATGACAAGGTCATCTATATATGAGTATATTGACTTAGGAGTCAAGTGAGAACACTTGATCATAGGTCATACTCATCGTTTAAGCTCAAGTGGGGTTACCACTTTTACATAAAGCATTGTTGTGTTCACATCTTTAGAGTTGCTTTAGCTCAAGTCTTAGAGTAAAGCTCCCCCTAGATGTGATATCCCCCCTTAGAGGGATGAACTAACCTCGGGTTTTGTCGATGATGACTTCATGTAGATGTTGAAGATGTGGATGCTCAATGTTGATGTAGATCACTTGGAGCTATCCATTTGAGTGAATTGCACTTTCAATACCTACATGGGTTAGTCCCACAAGGAACAAACAAGGATATCCATAGACATAGAGTGATGCACACACAAGATGATGTCCATGAAAACTTTTAGGTTACCTTGTCCCTTGTCTTACCAACAAGAGGGTTTGTGACTCCTTGAACTAGTGCAAGATGTGGAAGTTGATTGCACTTGTTCTTGCCAAAATGATAAGAGTGAAGTATGTTGGCGGAGTCACCCTCAAGAACTCTCTAGTTCTTCTTCTTTTGGATCCACACCATCTTGATGGGAATCCTTGGAGTTGTAGTCGTACTTGATGAAGTGGAACTTGAAGTAGTCTTGGGAATCCACTTGACTAAGGTCTTAGGAGCTTCTTCAAATGCATCAATTTCCTCTTGAAGCTTGTCCTTGCCTTTTTGCTTGTAGTCTTGTGGTGGAAGATCATCTTGAGCTTGTGTCCCCTTGAAAGAAGTATCATACTTCTCTTGTTGAGGAACAAACTTTGTCTTGGGGTATTGATCTTCTTCCCACTCAACTCCATTGGCATTGAACTTTCGTTCAAAACCAACACCTTGATTCTTCCGGTGCATTCCTTGCTTGCGCACAATTTCCTCGAATTGCTTACTCCCGGCAAGGCTTTTGTACACTCCTTTCTCTATAATTCCCTTCAATAAGCTATTTTCTTGCTCAAGTGTAACTTGGCTAAGAGAATCATTAGTGGAATCAAGAGAACTACTAGAAGCAACAATATTGGATTTAGCATGATCATTGTTACTGCTAGAGGAAGAATCTTTCTTGTTCTTGTTACTAGACTTGACTTGAGGCATGTAAGTGGATAAGAGTAAACGCTTGGCAATGTAAGAAGAACTTTTCTTGCGGAGATCATCATTGATTGCTTTTAAGAACTCATGCTCTTGCTCAAGATTGAGCTTTTCAAAGCGTAATTTCTCATGAGCTCTTAAAAGTTCTCGATGATCTTCGAAGATAGTTTCATGAGCTAACTTAAGAGTGTTTAGTTCTTTAGTTAGAGCCTCAATCTTCTCCTTATCATTGTCATTCGTTTTATCTTGATTAGCATGATTAATTGACGTTTCATCATAGTATTCATCACTAGAGTTGTCAACAAGCAAATCATCACCTAACAAGTCATCTTCATCACTATTGAAATCAACATACTCGGGGTGTGTTACCTTAGGACCTTTGGCCATGAAGCATCTTCCAATTCCTTCATTTGGTGAGTCAAATATGTCGTAGGAGTTGGTTGACACAAGTGCTAGACCGGCAACACCTTCATCTTGAGTATCTTCGGAGTCGGAGTGATAACTTCTCTCGGAGTGGCTGTCGGAGTCGGAGCCGGATACCCATTCACCAACATGAGCTTGATGTCTTCGTTTTGTGTAGCTCCTTGATGATTTTTCCTTCCTTTCCGAATCCTTGCTTCTCCGTGAGTATCTTCGTTCATAACGATCATCTCTACTCCTTCTCTCTCTTGGTGGTGATTCTTTGCTTCTTCTTTTTGGAGAATCTTCTCTTCTCTTGTAGGGAGCCGTACACTCATTGGAATAGTGTCCGGGTCTTCCACAACTGTAGCAGTTTCGCTCTCGACTAGAAGATCTTTTGTCATTGTAGGACCTTGACTTGAAGCTTCTATCTTTGCTTCTACTCTTGTAGAACTTGTTGAAGTTCTTCACCATTAAGCTCAATTCTTCATTGAAGTTTTGTTTCTCACTTGATGATGTAGGGGCTTCACATGAGGCTTTGTAGGCACCACTTGATTTGTTGTGAAGTTCCTCTTTATCCTTAAGTGACATCTCATGAGCAACAATTCTTCCAATCACCTCCGTTGGCTTGAGATCTTTGTAATTGGGCATCATTTGGATCAATGTGCACACGGTATCATATTTTCCATCCAAGGCTCTTAGAATCTTCTTGATGATGAATCTATCGGTCATCTCTTCACTTCCTAAGCCGGCAATCTCATTTGTGATGAGAGCAAGCCTAGAGTACATTTCAGCGACACCTTCACCATCCTTCATTTTGAACTTGTCAAGTTGACTTTGAAGCACATCCAACTTGGATTCCTTGACGGAGTCGGTACCTTCGTGCATATCAATCAAAGTGTCCCAAATTTCCTTTGCATTCTCAAGACGGCTGATTTTGTTGAATTCTTCGGGGCACAATCCGTTGAAGAGAATATCACAAGCTTGAGCATTGTATTGCAACATCTTCAACTCATCCGCGGTAGCTTCACGGTTTGGTTCTTTCCCATCAAAGAAGTCACCTTGCAAACCAACACACACAATAGCCCAAACGGCGGGGTTATGTCCAAGAATATGCATTTTCATTTTATGCTTCCAACTAGCAAAATTAGTACCATCAAAGTAAGGACCTCTACGGTGATAATTTCCCTCGCTAGACGCCATACTCTCCTAGGTTGTGAAACCAAGGCTATGACCACCAAAAGCTATGGAGATCAAAGCAAATGGAGACCAAAGCTCTGATACCACTTGTAGGATCGAAAGTATGTCTAGAGGGGGGGGGTGATTAGACTACTTGACCAAATAAAAACTTAACCTTTTCCCAATTTTAGTTCTTGGCAGATTTTAGCTATTGTAGGACAAGTCAAGCAATCATCACACAATTCAAGCAAGCATGCAAAGAGTATATTGGCAGCGGAAAGTAAAGCATGCAACTTGCAAGAATGTAAAGGGAAGGGTTTGGAGAATTCAAACGCAATTGGAGACACGGATGTTTTTCCCGTGGTTCGGATAGGTGGTGCTATCCTACATCCACGTTGATGGAGACTTCAACCCACGAAGGGTAACGGTTGCGCGAGTCCACGGAGGGCTCCACCCACGAAGGGTAATGGTTGCGCGAGTCCATGGAGGGCTCCACCCACGAAGGGTCCACGAAGAAGCAACCACCCACAAAGGGTCCACGAAGAAGCAACCTTGTCTATCCCACCATGGCCATCGCCCACGAAGGACTTGCCTCACTAGCGGTAGATCTTCACGAAGTAGGCGATCTCCTTGCCCTTACAAACTCCTTGGTTCAACTCCACAATCTTGTCGGAGGCTCCCAAGTGACACCTAGCCAATCTAGGAGACACCACTCTCCAAGAAGTAACAAATGGTGTGTTGATGATGAACTCCTTGCTCTTGTGCTTCAAATGATAGTCTCCCCAACACTCAACTCTCTCTCATAGGATTTGGATTTTGTGGAAAGAAGATTTGAGTGGAAAGCAACTTGGGGAAGGCTAGAGATCAAGATTCATATGGTAGGAATGGAATATCTTGGTCTCAACACATGAGTAGGTGGTTCTCTCTCAGAACATATGAGTTGGAATTGTGTATGTGTTCTGATGGCTCTCTCCATGAATGAAGAGGAGGTGGAGGGGTATATATAGCCTCCACACAAAATCCAACCGTTACACACAGTTTTCCAATCTCGGTGGGACCGAATCAACAAACTCGGTCGGACCGAAAAGGTAAACCTAGTGACCGTTAGAGATTTTCGGTGGGACTGACATGCAACTCGGTAGGACCGATATGGTTAGGGTTTGGGCATAACGTAATCTCGGTGAGACCGATTACACAAACTCGGTGAGACCGATTTTGGTAATTAGCTAACCAGAGAGTTGGTCAGGCAAACTCGGTGGGACCGATTTGCTCTTTCGGTGAGACCGAAAAGTTACAAAAAGGAAACACTGAATTTACATTGCAATCTCGGTGGGACCGATCCGCTCTTTCGGTGAGACCGAAAAGTTACGAAAGGGAAACAGAGAGTTTGCAATCCCATCTCGGTGAGACCGAGATCCCTATCGGTAGAACCGAATTGCTAGGGTTTGGCAGTGGCTTATGACAAGTGAAACTCGGTGGCGCCGGATAGAAAGAATCGGTAGGACCGAGTTTGGCTTAGGGTTTAGGTCATATGTGGATATGGGAAAGTAGTTGAGGGTTTTGGAGCATATCACTAAGCACATGAAGCAAGAGGCTTATTAAGCAACACCTCATCCCTCCTTGATAGTATTGGCTTTTCCTAAAGACTCAATGTGATCTTGGATCACTAAAATATAAAATGAAGAGTCTTGAGCTTTTGAGCTTGAGCCAATCCTTTGTCCTTAGCATTTTGAGGGTTCCACTTTCACATCCATGCCATGCCAATCATTGAGCTTTCCTGAAATAGTCATCTTGGAATAGCATTAGCTCAATGAGCTATATGTTGTTATGAATTACCAAAACCACCTAGGGATAGTTGCACTTTCATCAGGTCTATTATGTCGACGCACATCTGATTCTCCTGACGTCTAATGTGCTGGTTTAACTCCTGGATGGAAGCTGCAATTGATCTATCCTTCCTGGTGCTGATCATCTCCCAGTGCTCATCTCGGCGCCCACAAATTTGGTAGATGGTATCCTTGAGATCATTGTGGTAGACTTCTCCAATGCGTCCCATGGCGATGTGAGTTGCCATGCTCTTTCCTAGATTCCAAGTTGGTGCATCAAAAGAAAACTCTATGGGCTCAGTGACTGGCATGGACGTCCTTCCTGGAACTTGAACTTGAATCATCCAGCGCTCTTCTTTAGGTAAAGTGGCGTTGTAGGTTCCGGTGAAGCTTGGTACTCCTATGTTCAGGTATCTAGTGACTTCCTTCAAGTGACGTCCAAAGGGTGTGTCTTCATCCGGTTGAGTGAACTTGTTCCTTGCATCCGCCATCCTAAAAGAGTAGAAAAGATGAGGAGTCAGAAAGAGAAGAGAGTGAGTGGTGTTCTAGGTCTTTAGCTTAGTGGTCGTGTCCTACAGTCAGCGTGTGCTCTGATACCATCTTGTAGCGACCAGACCTCAAACGGTCCAATCTCTGTGCTCCGGTGTCATCCCTGGATCAGTAATGCTGACACCACATAGTACTTGAAGGATTTATAACAGAGTAGCAATCACACACTTATTACATCGAGGGTCTCAAAAGAGAACTTATTACAATAAATATGGCTTAAGTCCATCTAATAACGATAACAGCGGAAGGCTTGGAAGATAAGTGAGTCCATCAACTCCAATGGCATCACTGAGTATAGAACCACGGCCTAAAACTCCTTAATCATTGTCTGAAAAGTCTGCAACATTAACGTTGCAGCCCGAAAACGGGTCAGCACATGGAATATGCTGGCAATGTAACACATAGAGAGTAATGGAATGAAACAGCTATACTATATGCATATTTGGCTGGTGGAAAGCTCTATGGTTACAGTTTTGTGTAAAGCCAATTTTTCCCTACTGCAAAGGAATAAATTCATTTAACTATCATGGTGGTTGTTAAACATTGAGAATGGTCGACAGCATTCTCAATCCCAATTAAACATCATCATTAAACAAACCCATCAAAATTAAATTTTATAGTAACATGTTGAGATTCACATGATAATCAAGGTACTAGATACTCAAGATGTCCATAACCGGGGACTCGGCTAACTATGATTAGTTTATACACTCTGCAGAGGTTTGGCACTTTTTCCCACAAGACTCGATCGCCTCCGTTTGGTTTCTCGCACTACACGGTGTTTGAGAAACGGATGACCGAGACATAGTCTTTCAGAAGCGCTAGCACCTTATGATGGGTAGACCGTACCACCTATATCCCCTACATCTGCTAGTCTACCACTGTAAGAGTTCGCACGACTTAGTCAACTATGCTAGAGCCCATAATAGCTTGTGGCTGCACACGGAAGTTTTCAGCATGAATAATCCCATGATCCCTTTGAGCCTGGGTGGCGGTCCATAAAGGAAAACAGGCAATCCTGGAATACCCAGATACCTCAATCCACCCAGATGTGTGTTTAAGTTTCCACCTTAAATAAACTATTAATTAACAATCTCACATTTGTCATGGATACACTCACCCAATCCACATCTACTAGCATAGCATGGCAATAAGCAACGTAGAAGTAACTCCCAAAGGTTTGATAATTAAACAAGTAATAGGAACTACCTCAACTACTTCCCAAACCCACAATTTAATTAGATCCTAATCATGCAATGTGTAAGTATTGATCTAATGCAATAAAACTGGGTAGTAGGAGGTATGATCAAAGTGTTACTTGCCTTGCTGATGATCCGGGAAACCTAGCGATTCGAAGTAACAAGCGGCGCACTCCGGGTACTCTATCGCAAACAAACAAGCATACAATAAGCACTCAACTAATGCACAGGTAAAACTCAAATAAGAGATCTAACCAGAAGGTCTAACTTAAGAACCCCGGTTGGCAAAAAGAATCAAATCGAACGAAGCAACGAAAGACAAACGACAAAAGAAACAGACTTCGTTTGCTAATCTGGATCTAAGGCAATTTTTATAGTAGCAAAAACTTGTTTGAGTTGGTTAAACGGAAAGAGGGTTTCGAGACGAAACTCCAGGTGCTTGAATCGCCTGATTCCGATAAACGAGCGAAAAGTTATATTAAAACAAAAATCAGATTAGAAATCGCGATCAGAAAAATCGCGGATTTAATCCGAGAAAAAGAAAAACGACGAACGTTCATTAAAATGAACGAACGGACGAACGCTCGCTAGTTAAATAAACCGGAAAACCGATCTATTTTAAAAAAACCGAAACTAAAAAAAAACAAACAAAACCGTCGAAAAACCGAACGGTTTTTTAGAAAAAAACCGGCGACTAAAAAAAAACTACCTCCGGCAACTCCGGCGACTATTCCGGCGGTGGCAGCGGTGGTCCGGCGGCGGTGGCAAGGCGGTGGCGGCGCGGGGCGAAGGCGGCGGCGGCGGCGTGGCATGGCGGCAGCGGCGCGGCAAGGCGGCGGCAGCGCGGGGCGAAGGCGGCTAGGGTTTGGGGGGGGGGGCTTCCGGCTGGGCCTCCCCGGCTTTTAAAGACGGATGGGCCTTAGTGTCCGGGTCGGACACGGCCCGTACGTCGGTTGCGCATTTTTAAATAATTACGCTCAGAAAAAAAACAAAAGGACTACTAAACGGACTCCAAAAATCCTGAAATAAATTTTCCCCGGCTTCTAAAATCAAGCCGCACAGGGTGAACATTTATTTGGGCCCTAAATGCAATTTGAAAATGCACATTTTTCCTAAATTCAAATAAAATAGCAAATAAAACCAAATAAAATCTTGTTTGACTTTTTTATTAAATCCGCAATATTTCTTTATTTTTGGGAATGTCATTTTATTCCCTCTCTCATATTTTTATATTAGAAATAATTGAAGATAAAATAAATAAAATCAAATGATCCTATTCTCACAATTTGAGACAACTCAAACATGAAAATAACGAAATCCCCAACTCTCTCCGAGAGTCCTTGAGTTGCGAAAATTTCTAGGATCAACCAAAATGCAATAAATATGATATGCAATGATGATTTAGTGTATAACATTCCAAATTGAAAATTTGGGATGTTACATATGTGAAAGCCGAGCTTACTAACAATATTTAAGTTATGAAATAGGCTTATTTTGCTTTAAATAAGGATAAAAATAATTGAATTACATGTGTTTTGCACACTAGAAAGAAAGACTTCTAAATTCTTAATTCTTTGAGGGGGGAAGAAAATATCTCTGAAGCTACCAGGAAATTCGTTGAAATTTTTGTAAGTTTCGCATTCATGTGTGTACAATTAACTATATAATTTGTTTACCGTATGTAGTCAACGTGTTCATATTTTTTTGTCAGAGACAGCAACTTGCAGGAGATATTCAAGATGTAAATGATAGTGCTATTAAGTCGTTCCCGGATGTGTCCGCATGGCCTATAGTCCCCAACGACATGCCTCAACAAGAAGATGGGTGAGTTACATGTAGCATGTGCTTTTGAAATACATTAATTGATCAAGTGCTATCTTACTTAACGTGCTTTCAAAATTGCACTTATGTTTTTTTAACACAGAAACTCATGTGGACTGTTCGTCCTTCGCTGTTTTGCAATACTGGGACAGAGAAAAATTTATTATTATTATTTCTCAGGTGGGTAGATTTTAAGTATGAAAAATTAGTACATTATATCATATATAAGTGATGAAAATAATATTATTTTTATTACTTTTCAGGAATCTATTGATAGTTCGAGAGAAAGAATGATAGCTGGAATTATTATGTCCCCCAAAAATAAGCTTACAGAAGTGAAGAACAAAGTAATTCGACTTGCGAAGAGGAAACAAAAATAAAAATATCATACGACAATTCTACGTGATTGTCGAAATATTATTTGTTCATGACTGAGGATTGTGTATGGATGCTTTATTTTTTTATGTGAGTTTCAAATATTTTTAACATGTCAAGTTTATGTACCCTAGCAAATTTATTAAAAATACATTTTAATCATTTCTTATTTTATTATTTAATTTTTAATTTATGTTCAATGAGTGTTCTCGCGAATATACGATTTGGGGTTTTAAAATACTCCGATGATATATGATGACGATCTCAGAGGCGAGCGCTGCCCGCGCCGCATGTTCGCCGCTACATGGCGCACGTGGGCCGCGTCATCTGGCCAACGGGCCCGCGCCGCGCGTCGCCCTAGGGTTGGCCGTTGCCGGCCCCGAGGTTGATTCTACATCGGGCTACGTGCGCCCCTCAGCGCCCGAGGGCGGCGTCAGCCTCGGAATCGCCCTCCGCGGCGCCTACTGGATCCTCCTTGTACGTGCGCCCCTCTGCGGCCGAGGGCAGCGTCAGCCTCGGGATCGCCCTCTGCGTCGGCTGTTAATGCTATTTTTTTTAAATTAAAGCAACCGGCGGCTGTGCAGCGCCTCTGATCGCCCGACATGCATTATTTATACATAAAATCATATATTTGTACGAAAAAATGTATATATTACATATCATGTTAAATTTGTATAACGCATATCATATTATAACGTAAAATTTGTATGTCGCATATCATATTAAGAACAACGAGTATAGTGCCAACAAATATGACATAAGTAAACACTGATTACAAGTCTCCTGTGTCGATGTAACGAAACAAATATGTAAGTACTATTCTTTAAGACAACCAAATAAATCATCAACTATAATCAGAAGTTGTTCTTTTTATTCAAACATTTCTTTGTTATGATCATCATGCCATGTTCCTGCATAGAAAAATTGTAATATATGTTAAAATTTTGTAAAGTATTAACTAAACAAGAAAAGAACGTTAATGAAATGGTGTGTACATACTTTGGATTCCGAGGACAATTGTTTTTGAAATAACCTTTTTTTCTGCATAAACCGCATAGACGTATAGGAGGTTTCTCATCAAAACCTTTGGGTCTACCGTTTGTAGTCATGCCAGATTCCTTACCACGGCCTTTGTTATTCTACCCTTTCGGTGGTTCTTTCGTATTGATTTTTTCCGGATCACCAACAAAAACATGATTTTGATTCGGCATAAAAGCATCATCATGTGCAACTCTATGCCGTCTCACATAATCTTCCTCCTCAACATCCTTATTTGCTATCACATCCTCCAGAGCAGCCTTCAGTTTATCAAATAGAAATGGTTTATGACATTGCCGCATGATTTGCTTCCGCATACAAAATAGTCAACACATTGTAAGTTCTCTCCTCAGTACCTGCCCATCCCCATGCGAAGAGATCGCTAGTGCGTTTCACGGGCAGTCCACCTCTAGCATTCTTGCTGAATCTTCGCAGCACTAAGCACCTAGGTAAGTACTGCACGTTCAACCTGGCTAAAACATAAAGAACATGCTTGCATGGAAGACCTTTACGTTTCATACTATCACAACTGCACTTCACAGTTTCTTCTGAATTACTAGGTGTATAGTCCACTTTGAATCTCAGTTGCCTGCTATTTTTCCATGCCACTATGAATCTCCTACTGACAGCTCCACTCAGTCTATCTATAATCTCAAGATCCGCTGCCTTCTTCATTTCTTTCTGCAAGAGGTAAAAGTTCACCGCAGTGAAGTCACGGGTAGCGGCTTTTTCAATGCATTTGAACTCGTCGAGTACTGGTATAGGGAGTGTCTGTTTGGACATGAAGTCGTCGTGTGACTCGTTCTCACGGAGCCGAACAATGCAGTTCTCATAATGCACAACCATATCAACAATTGTCATGCCAGAGTCAAGATGCATATGAAGGCAAGAGTTCAGACTCTCGCTCCTCTAGTTACTCCGCATACCAAGGAAGAACCCACCGGTGAGATATGACGCAGCCCAAAGCCTTTTCTTCCGGTACATCCTACGCAACCATGTTTCAGTTTTCTCCGACTCCCATTTAGCTCTAAAAGCTGCCCATCTCGCCTCAAACTCATCATGTGTAGTGGCGTAATAAATAAGAGACCTGAACTCCTTAAGGGACTTGTGGTATAGGTGTTTCTGCATGTTTTTCTCAATATGCCACGAACAAAGTCGATGCCACACGTCAGTAAGGACCTTTCTGACGGCCCTTATCATGGTTGCGTCTTCGTCAGTAATTACAGACCTCGGCTTCTTCTGACAATGAGCTCTTAAGAAGGTACGCAACACCCAAACGTATGTATTCTCCATCTCATCTGACACAACTGCACAACCGAACACAGTGGTGCAACGATGATTGTTTAGACCAACAAAAGGTATGAATGGCATTCTGTACCTATTCATCTTGTAAGTGCTGTCGAAGACGATTACATCACCAAAGTCAAGGTAATCCCGACGTGACTGAGAATCACACCAGAACATGTTCTTCAGCTTTCCTTCTGCGTCAACAGTGTGCTCAAAGAAAAAGTCTGGATCCCTTGTCTTTCTCGTCATCATGATACCAATCGTAGTGTCCGCATCACCCTTTGCTAGCAACTTCATTTTCTCCCTATAACACATGTTATAAAGCTTCCTCCTCCCGAAACCAGCCAGTGCATATGATCCATACCTACTAACGAAGTTGTCATAAATCCAATGTTTTTTGAGCCCAACACCTGCCATTGCTAAGATCTCGAGCTTCTGGTATTCCTTTATCTGATTATGAGATCGAAGATATATAACTTCATCTGGTCTAGCAAGAGTGTGACTATGATCAACGCTGAAACTGCTGACATACCAAATGGAGCGCTCTCTGTCAACCTTCACAGTTAGATGGGCCTCGCAATAGCACCGAGTCTACGCTCTCAGCCTGCGCTTCTTCCCTTCCATGGTACAAAACTTGGCCTGTCGTTTCCTAGACCTTGAACAGAGAAACCTCCTCAACCGCCTACGTGCGTCGATACCCTTACTATATTTCAAGTTGTCCTTCCTAATGCTGAAGCCACACTTTTTTCGCATAGTCGTTATAGAAAGCATATGCCTCCTCGTCTGTCCTGAATGTCGTGGACATCACCGTCCAATGCCTATCCAGTGATTTTTGCTGGTATTCATCGTACCCAGTATCAAAATTGCACTCATCACCATCGGTATCATCATCATTTTCGCACGCGTCACCATACTCTTCCTGAAAAAAATACAAACAACCATATATGTCAGTAAATAGTTGTATAAGGACTATCATATATATTCACTTTTCACTACTTACTTTGCTCGAGCTGTCACTATAAGATGCATTGATATCGTTTTCGTCATTGGCATCATCGAAAAAATTCCACTGATAGTACCCTTCCACTTCCATCTGCGCAAATTGTAAATATGATATGTAAGACTTGATGCGTATTTAATTTTACTTTAAAATAACCTACATAAATCTAAACCTACATGGCTTCCGCTTTCAGCATATGAATCATCTACATCCATATCTTCATTCTCATCATCCCCTCCTATCTGTGCACAGTCAAACATGTTATTGTCATCGTGGATGCTTGTATTTAATATGATTGAGAACATGCAGACCACTTACATTGCCACTGTAAGACTCATCCAAACTCATATAATTTTCGCCGTCATGTTCGTCTTCATCCAATGACAATGATCCGTCGTTGCTACCGCCATCATCACCGTCATATCCTATTTCAGCCTCAATCTATACACATTCATATATAATCAAATATACATTCAAACATCATGTAACATCTTCTCAATTAAAATCCGTTCTTAAATTACTATGCCAGCACCTCGCGTACCTCGTTGCCTTCGTCAGACATGAGGCGGTTGTCGCCGGATACGAGCTGCCGGCGGCGGAGGCATCTGCCCGACTGAGGCGGTTGTTGGCGTAGCGCACAACGCGTACATTTTTTTTTGTCGGCCAGGTACTGCCGGAGATGGCGGCGGCGGCGCGAGAGGAGGCGGGTGAGGCGTCTTGAAGGTAGGGTTCACCGATCATTTTTTTAATCACTCGGGCGTATGCAGCGGGCGCGGACGGGCGTGCATGCGGACGTGGGCGCCTACGGGCGGCCGTGCATGCGGACGTGGGCGCGTACGGGCGGGCGTATGCGACAGTGCCGTACGGCGACGCAGGCGCACCTACGGCGGGCGAGTATTATTATACGGCGTGTGAAAATGATCGCCCCTACCCTTTATACGTCTTGGGAGGGGGGGGGGGTTGTACCGAAGACCACCTCGTATACATATTGTCTTTGGATTGTCTCCAAAATCCTTATTTTCATAGGTTTAGATGTTCTGTGCCCCTTCAAAAAAATTACTGGTCGGGGTAGTTTATGGGTTTTATTCTGGCCGTTTTTCATTTAAAACTATAAATTGACGGTTATTTTATAGTTTCGTGCGTTTTAAGGGGTCTGCTAGAGTCTAGAGATGCTTTAAAAGGGCAAACGCGAACCGTAAACACATGCTCTAATTGTATTCTGTGACCTGAGACCTACTAATGTGAGCAATAGTAGCCTCCCTCTCTCTTAATAATCTCTTAGCATGTGTGGCGATTTATCCTGCCCAACACATTGGTGCAACTTCACGGCTTCGGTGCAATACTGCAATCAGTCTCGATGTCTACCGGCCGGGACGATCATGGGTGTACAAGCCCCAGCCCTTCCTTGAACGCAGCAAGCTCTGCATGCAGGGCGTCTGCACATTGCCAAATTTCACGGCAAGCCGAGAAGACAATGGCCCCGGATGCATTACGTAGTATCATTCTGTCAGCAACCTGTCCTTGGGTAACGCCTTTGACTTTATTTCATCTCGGATATGGAAGGAGGCTAGAAGCTCTTTATAAAGGAGAGTGCCACACATCCGGATGCATTACGTAGTATCATTCTGTCAGCAACCTGTCCTTCGGTAACGTCTGTGACTTTATTTCACCTCGGATATGGAAGGAGGCTAGAAGCTCTTTATAAAGAAGAGTGCCACACTTCCTTAAGGATGTTCTTTTGGGATGTTGTAGGCTCTCTGCTCGTAGTGGAGTGCCTGATGCGCACTGGAAAGGTCTGGGCATATGCCGATGGACCGGGAGCTGGGCCGGGGTTGCTAACAAGTGGTATCAGAGTTGGGCCCCACGCCACACTAAGAGGGGTTCCCTAAGGGGATGGGGTGTCAGGAACCTGACCTTGAGCAACGCCAGTGACTTTAGTCCCACCTCGGATATGAGAGGAAGCTAGGAGCTCTTTATAAGGGAGAGTGTCGCACTCCGTTAAGGCTGATCTTTTTGAATGTTGTGGGCTCTCTATTTATAGTGGAGTGTCTGATACGCATCGAAAACGTTCGAGCATATGCTGATGGACCGGAAGCTAGGCCTGGGTTGCTAACACATTCCAGCCCCCGCAGCGCCCGTAGCCTCGACAAATGAACCGTCGACATTGAGCTTCACACGGCCGGCTGTAGGCGGGGACCAATGCACCGGACGGGTCGTAGCTCAAGCATCATGTGATAGCGGCGCCGGCCGGCCGTCGTCAGTGATCACCATCTTGCTCTTTGCAAAGTCGCCGGTCAGGAATTGCTTGATGCCAATGAGGGACTCCATGTAGCCGAGGAGGAACCGCCATGAAGCTTCAACCGGCGGTGCTGGCTTGTTGTGGACGAGTTCGTTCCGGACATGCCAACAGCGCCACATCACCATTAGCACCCGCATTCGTTGAACTTCATCAAGGTCCTGCAATAACGTAAATAGACCTCCTGATGTTCGGCAACCTCCAGCGTTCCTCCATAGCATGCCAAAGCGCAGTCGCTCGTGGACATCTACAGAAGAAGACGTGGAAGGTATCCTCCCGATCCGTCGCACAGAGTGGACAAATGATCATTCACTATGAAAACGATCGTTCATTATAAAAAACGACCACCTGTTAAAAATATCCATGTAAATTATAAATATGTTTGACACATTTAAAAAAATCTTCATGTAATTAAAAAAGTGTTCAATGCATTTTTACAAAAATGTTCATGTAATTAAGAATTTTTTCATATATTAAGAGTGTTCATGTAACTAGAAAAAGTGTTGAATACATTATTCAAAGATGTTCATGTAATGAAAAAAGTGGCTTGACACATTTGTAACAGATGTTCATGTAATTAGAAAAATGTTCAGGGTGCAATGAGCTCAACCTTTTATTTTAACTTTTAAAACAGGTGCTTTCACTTTTCATGTTTCAGGTTCTTTAGGGTTTTTCTTCTAGTAGGTGATCTACTAAATTCCCCAAAGCAGATGACAGTCTCTTGGAACCAAACAAAGGTCCAAAAAGGGAAAGGAACAACCTATCTGAGTATTGTTGTGGACCTGTCCAACATTTTTCTATGCACTCGGAACGTCTCAAAGTTGTAAGTTAGTGACGCACAAGCATAATTTTCAAATAACGTGGACGTGAAATAGCTCATCTTTTCAGCTACGGAACATGAGCATGCTCTTTTTTAGTTGTTGCAGAGGTTCTACCCACTCGCAGGCTGAACCTTTTTGGTAACCATTGCTGGACAAGAACAACACCTTAGAAAGTTACAAACACTTAGCATATGGATTGTTTAAATCAAATAAGTTGTTGTCTGTCACCTGAACTGTAGTTCCCATACGCGTCTATCTTACAAACTCGTTTCCCTTTTTGTATTGGCGAAATGGGCTATTGGAAACTCATCGCTCAATGAAAGGCCATATGAAACTAACATTTCATCTATGAGATAAAAGTGTGATGTTAACTACTACTCGTATGCATCATGGACAATTATTAGCAACAATAGCAATTCAAATTTGAACTAACCGGGCCACACGCAGAAGAAGCATGCATCCCCGGAATCAAACTCTACAGTACCGATGTTAAATAATTCAATGTGTTAATGCTACTTGCAGCAGAAGGACCCTTTCCATCCAGGCGCAGCCATATGTCGCAAACCAGAGAAAGAATGATCAAGCCGCCAACAAAAGGAAACTCTAGAGGGAATGATCAGCTAGACCACCCTTTCCGGACACTTCTCCTCACCAAACAACGATGGAGCAGCCAAGATTCTACTCCAACTGGTCCCTAGACCGACGTGACCTCTCCACTCTCCACTGGTCTCCTCGCGGCAGCCTGCCCTACACCACCTGGAGAATGTTCACCCCAGCACAAACCACACTAGCGAACAACGGGATGCTCCAACGGGTGAGCCCCCCTCCCCACCCCACATAAACAACAAACCTCAAACCCACTAGAATACAGCGCGAAACCTAGCCCCCAGCAGCGAATCACGCTCACATGACACACACAAACACACACGCTCGTGTTGACCCTACTGATGCTGACAGTAGATCCTCACGACAGCATCCGGGCGAACGTCCGAGCCCGCTAGCTGTTGCATGGCGCCATGACAGTGTGACACCCCCACCACCACCGCGAGCCCCAACCGCCCGCACATGCGCGCGCGCGCTCGGGCGGCGTGAATCCCACTCCCCCGGCCGGCAATCCGTCGTCCTCCCTAGCTTGTCACCTTGCACTTGTTGCCTTCCTCCGGTGTGCTCCTGCTCCGAGTATTCAAAGACCTTTGCTGCCCGGCGTGGTCCTTGGTCTGGCCTCGCCCGCGTCAGCGCGGAGGGTTTGGTTGCTGGAACCGGCGAGCTGACGTGCCGCCGGCTTGAACTACTAACAATTCGGGGGCTAGGGGAGCCCACCGACGCCTTGAAGGGCTCACCAAGTCGCGCCTGCTTGCTCTGCTTCGTGTTACTGTTGAAGATTTAGAAATTGCACGAATATGCTTGTAGATCTGTTTGTGTGAGTGCATGTGATGGTGTTTGTCTGCATTTCTGTATTTGAACTTTGTGTTTCCGGGTTATTATTAGTGAAGTAACTTAAGTGTGCCCCAAAAAGTTTAGACGACAGCCCCCCCCCCCTCCCGACCCCGTCCTAGCGCCGCCTTCCCAGGAGGCGGCCGGGGCGGTGCGCGACCTCCCTCCCTTCGCCCCATCCCAATCCCCCCGCCGCTGCTGGCGGACGCCCCCGAATCTAGCCCGGGTGGTGTCGGCGGCGGTGGGACCTTCTGTACGCCCACGCGGGGCTCTCCTTCCCTGCATAGGGGACGGTGGCGGCGAGTCTTGGCTTGGAGGCGGCGGCGCTGCTCCTTGGCGGCGGGGCGGATTGGTGGCACGGGGTGGCCGGCGGCGCGCCCCGGCTCAGATCTGGGCCCTTAGGGCGCCATCTTGGTCCTAGCAGGCCAGCTCTGGCGCGGCTTCGACGCCTACTGCACGGTGAGAAGGAGGAGGAGCAGCTCGGACAAGGGGCGGTGACGCCGACGGCCATGCCTTCTGCAGCATGACGACGGGAGCTTTATGGGCATCTCAGGGCCCGGCCGAGCCTGTGGGCCTACGGACCTGGTATGCTCCTGCTATTGCGCCCGGTCGGTTGCCGTCGTTGACGATGGAGGTTGGGCCCTCCCGCGTGCCAACGGTGCTACTGCCCCTAGTCCCAGCTCCTCTTCTTCGTTGTGCAGGCCCCACTTCGTGGTACCGTGGTGAGACGGTGTGGGAAGCTTCAAGACCGTGTTGGTGCAGGGTGGTGGACGGTATGCTGGCAAGCTCCAGAGCGCCCGAGGTGAAGGTTGGGGTCGGGAGTAATCCCTGTCGGCCTGGCCGACACCGACGCAGCGGCGCTTGAGGGTGCCGCCGGACCTTCCTGGAGGGCGTCGGGTGATACCCTTCCTTTCTCCTCGCCGCGTACTGGGGGAAACCCTTGGCAGGAGTCTCGTCATTGTCGCGTCCCTTCTTGGAGGTGTTGATTGGTACCGGCGCTTCGGAGTCTAGGAGCTTGGTGGGAGATCTCCGGTGGGCATAGCGGTCGTGATGCTTCTTCGTTTTTGTTGATCCGCCGTTGTCAACATTTGTTCCTTTTATATTTTCTCTTTCGTTTCTTTTGAGCGTGACTGTGCTGCTTTCGCCCCAGCACCTATCGTTGGTTGTATCGGGGGCTCGCTATATTAACATAGCGGGGTGCAAGACTATTTCGTCAAGTAACTAAAGTGTTCTTCTGACAAAAAAATGGAGCAGATATTATTATTATATTATTATTATTATTATTATTATTATTATTATTATTATTATTATTATTATTATTATTATTATTATTATTATATAAACAGAAATCCTATTCCTAGGTGGTGCTCCTACAAAAAAATACAATTACATACTGTGAGAGAAGGAGTAACCGTCTAGATCAAAATGTGGAAATAACAACCATCAATTTTAACTAGCATGTATGATTTTCGTAAAACTTGTACTACCTCTATCTCTTAATATAAAACGGTTTTATAAAAAGTTTTTGCAGTTCAATACGAATAGCACCACTCGTATAAAAATGAGACAAAAATATGTGCTACTTTTCATCGTCAAATGCACCGGCCAAACGTATAATGCATGTAATTTAGATTCTAATAATGATGTTGTCAACCACACTGATAGGAAGGAATATTTAAGTATTACATGACAACAACCAGTCAACAATGTCAAGCCCAACCACATCGAATTCTACCGGTGCCGCCGAATAGAAAATTTGGCTGTAGAAAAGCAAAGAACACGAGGGGTTTGCTAGATGGCGATGGAAAGGGATGCCAACTTTTGCGGCCATAGCAATGCAAATCGATCGTCCGATCGCTGTCAACGGAAAGGAACATAATACTCAGATAACTGTATGAGGAAAAGGCCAGTGACCTTTCGCAGGTAAAGTCCCATCAGCTTTGTAAAAGCCATGGTAGCATTACACCTACTTATCACCCCATCACACACATCTAAACTTGCTTAAACTCATCAATCATTTTGTTCCGTGAACTAACCAACATAAGGACGGCAGAGAAGAGAATGTTCGCATGTAAAGTCCCATCGGTTTGGCAAAAGCCATTGTATCGTTACACCTACTTATAACACTAATAAACTTGCTTAAAGAGAGACACCTGTAATTTTATTCCTTTTTTTGCAAGGATTAAATCATTTTATTCTTCTGTGAAGTCAGTTTTGAATTCAATAAAATGCAACATACAGTGCCTAAACAGAAAATTGTGCCCCTGCCTTTCAACCTAAGCCCAATTGTTGCCTAATCTTAAACTTATAGATTCCACGGGTAACTAGTGACTTTATGATGTTTGGCCGTGGGATAAGGGTGAAAAGAAAGTGGATACTTTCCGACCGACCAGAAGCTTTTGGAGTTGACAAATTTTTTTTTTTGACGTTTGGAGTTGACATGGTTGATGGTTCAGACAAATGGATATCTGGTACCATCCATGTTCGATTCCAGCAAATAGGATAGGAGATAGAATAAGAGATGGGCGATATCCAACTGCATAGAACTATTTCGGACTTCTAATAGAGCTGTATAGATAATTTAATCTAGGGCATATATCCAACATAAGCTGGCTTACTCAGTCTATATATCTCAACAAATTCTCGTGTTCGTCTCTTCGTGTCCACCCTACCGACTGCACTTCTCCGTATTTGTCCTAAACAATTACTTTCACTTAGTAAGAACTTTGTATCTTCTTCTGATTTGTAAATATATGATTTACATGTTATGTAGTGAATTTCTACATCTATGAGTGTCTACATATACAGTGAAAATTATATATATGGGTTTTACATGTTGAGCAACCAATATAGTTGCATTTTGGGAATATTATATATTGCGGTTTCTTCCCCACAATAACCAAGCAAGATATCCATAACCAAGGATGTTCGTATTCAACTATCTCTTTATTCTATCCATATTCATGATCAATAGCTATCATCACTCATATTCGTATCAAACATTATCATCGTCATACTCCAAGATCAAATGGTGGTCTAGGATACATAACACACGATAGCCATCCATATTTATACTCCATTTTTGACCTATAGACATGACGATCTCAAATAGTCATGTTTTTTATACGAAGTGGGCAGAGATTAAGCCTGAATGGAAGATGATTATTATAAAAGATTACACTAGATTTCCACCGAACGTTAACATATTGGACAACTTAATGGTGGGGAACTGACTGGAGGAAAAAATATTGCGTAATTGTAGTCCAGATAGTTGGGTGATTCTTTCTACCCCCCCCCCCCCCCCCCCCTCATACTCCAATGTTGCTCCTCTTATCTACACCCCCTCTGAACATCCACTACTCACTTTGGCGGAGCCACCGCTTGAACCTTATTCCTCATCCTAGGGCTATGAACTACTAGTCAAATAAGGCTCACACATGTCATGATAAATTCTTATTGACTTTGCAACGACAATGAATCAGCAAAGAAGAAGGGCGGAAAAAGTGGAGCTATATTTTGGTTGGGTGTCCAATAATATCTCACTTTCTAGTTTCTCCTCCTATCACCCTGAACACATGCCCGCGACATATATCATTACTATAAGAAAATGGTAGATTGGGTACATGTTTAAACGCTCCAAATGAAGAGTGTGATGATACACATAGCTTTTCCTTTGTCTAAAAAAGTAGGAACATTGAGAAAGATTAAGCCTTTGTCAGGAACTAGAGAAGGTACACATCTATCTTGAGTATCATTTGGCAAGTTTGTTTGGAATGTGGGTCTCTAAAAATATTGGATTAGTTAAAATGTATAATTGATATGTCATGAGTTGTCTTCTAAAAATAATACATTCCATGGCTTGGATATGTAAATACAACTCTCTAGATGCTTCGAGTTTTTTTTGCTACAAAAATCCGGTAGATCTGAATATGATAGGAGTGGACTAGTGGTGGATGGGAAAAATACCTAGATGATGTGGTTAGTAGTGTGGCTTGGCAAGATCCCCTTGTTTGTTATGGTATAGTCGGCTCCGGTATGCAGAAAGAAGGGGGCATTGATCAATGTTGAGAGTGCACACTGATTTTTGTCTATGTTAGATTTGAGTGCCCTTCCCATCACACGGTGGAGGTAATGTTGCATGAAATAAAAGTCCCACGACTCTAACCCCATCTTGTCGGGGCCGTTGTGGCTGACACGGTCGAAACTGGGGAGCCTATGGTGTTTTGGTCATACTGATCAATGACTCCCACTTTCACAGACTGTCATTCGATTCTCAAGATGTCTTGGTGGTTACAATGATGATGATGATGATGATGATGGAGTGAAGAATGCTTTTATTAGTGGGTCTCTTGTTTCAATTTTTGTGCTCCCGTGCTCCCCATCGTATGATGATGAAGTAGTAGTTTCGCAACCTACTATGTGAGGGGTGTGTTTACGTCCATGGTGCATGTATCGACCATGGGTTCTTACCCAGTGAGGTGAGAGACTCATTCGGCTCTCTAAAACCTTGTGATACTTCAGTTTGTATAGACCTAGTCTCATCAAATTTCCACCAGAAATAAAATATGAATCAAGATACAAAAGATTGAGCTAGGGCCAACGACTTTGAAGGGCTTTGATTATGTTATGTTTCATCACAACTGTTTGTCATTTTTATTTGATTTAATGTATTTTATTAAATTTATCAGCAAAGTTGGATTGCTTGCTACAAAAAATTCTTTATGTGAATCTTGGATGAGCTTGGATAGTAAGAATGTCCATGCAAGCTGTGAGATATTTCCTTTTGTGAAATCTAGGAACATGTTGGAATTAATACAAAATTTCTTTGATCTACGTTGTTTCAAATTTTATGCAACTAACATTGTGGCCCGTGTAGTTGTGAGGGAAAAAACTAAATAGAAGTCATATAGGACGTTAGGGCGGATAACTAAAAGCACACCATATATGCAATATGTTCTTTCCTGTAGATAATAACACCACATACATTCATTTTATAACCACGTACGCCTAGAAGCAAGGGAGTATCAAGCATACCATATCAAGCCGACCGATCTTGCTGTGTCAATTATCAATACATTGACTTGTAAGTGATAAGGTTAAGTTTAGTCTGGATATTAGGTCACTACGCAACATTTTTACTACTCGATATTATCCAAGAATATGAACAAACAATTGAGTGTGGTACATGCAGTTATTGATCACTTGTATATATGAGTTCTACATCTATAAATTACATCTATTGTGGTTTGTTAATAATATAATCAGGGGACATATGGTAAAACTGTTGGGGAACGTAGTAATTTCAAAAAAAATCCTACTCACACGCAAGATCACGGTGATGCATAGCAATGAGAGGGGAGAGTATTGTCCACGTACCCTCGTAGACCGTCAAGCGGAAGCGTTATGACAACGTGGTTGATGTAGTCGTACGTCTTCACGATCGACCGATCCTCAGTACCGAACGTACGTCACCTCCGTGTTTAGCACACGTTTAGCTCGGTGACGTCCCGCGAACTCACGATCCAGTAGAGGTCGAGGGAGAGTTTCGTCAGCACGACGGCGTGGTGACGATGTTGATGAAGCTACCGTCGCAGGGCTTCGCCTAAGGACTGCTACAGTCTGACCGAGGTGGATTATGGTCGAGGGGGCAACGCACACGGCTGGGATAGATCAATTATCAACTTATGTGTTCTAGGGTGCCCCCTGACCCCGTATATAAAGGAGCAGGGGGGGGGGGAGGCCGGCCGGCCCTCCTAGGGCGCGCCAGGAGGAGGAGTCCTCCTAGCAGGAGTAGGACTCCCCTTTCTTACTCCTACTAGGAGGAGGAAAGGAAGGGGGAAGGGGAGAAGGAAGGAGAGGGAGGAAAGGAGGAAAGGGGGCCCGCCCCCTAGTCCAATTCGGTTTGGGCTAGGGGGGCCGCGCGCCCTGCCTCCTCTCTCCCACCACTTGGCCCATGAGGCCCAATACTTCTTCCCTGTATTCCCGTAACTCCCCGGTTCTCCGAAAAGTATCCGAATCACTCGGAACCTTTCCGATGTCCGAATATAGTCGTCCAATATATCGATCTTTATGTCTCGACCATTTCGATAATCCTCGTCATGTCCCCGATCTCATCCGGGACTCCGAATGTGACGCCCGGGTAATTAAGCTACAGTAAACCCTTGCTAATCATGCCAGGTCATCATAATTAAACTTTTGATCAACCTCACTTGTTTCAAACTGAGATCAAATTCAAATCAAATAACAAGTCAAATTATAATTTCATAAAACAATGAATTAAAAATGTTCAAAAGGTTGTAAGTATTCCCTAACCAATTAACAAACATCAAGCAACATTATTGAGAATGTTGATAGGCCTCTACGATATTTAAAACATGAGCAAACAACATTTAAATTAACCATTTAAAAATAAACAAATATTTACCCTTTTCAAAATGTTTTGAAACTTTGCGTGCAGCTCCCTTATATGACCCAATTTTTATGTGGCAAGTTTGGTATTCAACAAAATTTATTTGATAGCTGGGACTAAATAGAATACAGGAAATTAAATAAATGAAAAAGAAAATACCAAACAGAAAACAAATAAAAAAAGGAGAGAACTCCCCTCCCCTGTGCCTTGGCCCACTAGGCCACCAGGCCAGCCCACCTTGCCCCTGCTTCCCCGCTCCCCTGTTCACGGGAGGGCGTGGCCGCGCCGATGCCTGCCACGGCACTGGCCATCGCCGTGTCGGCCATTCGGCGGCCCTCCTCGGCGACCACCTGGCCTATAAGACCGGCGCCCTCTTCCCACGGCGCCTGGAACCCTAATCCCCATTCGCCCTCCCTCTCGCACGAGCCGCCGCCCGTGCATTTCCGTCATCGTGTCTTCGTCGTCACCGCGCATCGGGGCCTCCCCGAGCTTCACGACGGTGTCCAAGAGCACCGCCTCCCTCCTCTACTTCGACTACATCTAAGGGCTCGAGCTGGGCGCCTCTTCTTCACCAGGGTCGAACGCCTCTTCCTCTTCGGCCACCGACGCCTCTCCGTCAAATACACTACGGCTGCTGCTCCTAAACTTCCAACGGGCCCTCGTGCGCCTACTAGGTGAGCCTCGTCATGGTTTCCCCGTTGTCTGATGCTCAATCCGCTGCCATTGCTTGCTGTTGCCGGTGGTGTTACTCCGGCCGCCGCGTTTACCTCGTCTCATCGCGCCCCGCCTTGTTCTTGGCCGGAACCGCCGTCGCGCGCCCGCTCACCCGCGTCCCTATTGGCCGCTGCGCCCGCGAGCCCCCTGTTCGCGCCCACGCGCCCCAGGCCGCGCCCGACGCCCCCATGTCCGGGCCCTCTTACGCGCGGACCGCTGTCCGCCTCTTTGAACCCCGCGCGTGCGCGTACGCCCGGGGCCGCGCCCTGCAAACCGCTGCTGCTGCTCGCCGCGCGGCCGCCCCCATGTCGGCCCCGCGCCAAGTATGCGCGCCCGATGGCCGCTGCCGCGGCTCCAGCCGCCGGCCCTCGCGCCGTTCGCCTCCGCTGCCGCCCACCGGCGCCCCACCACCCACCCGCGCCCCGCTGTGGCCTCGCCGCCGCCGGGAACAACCTCGACCGGCCGGCCTCGCCTCGCCCCCTGCGTCGCGCCTCGCCCCTCGCTGCAGCTCCCGCTACTGCCCCGCCTGCAGCCGCCCCAGCGCTTGCGCTACCGCCGCTCGCGCACACCCCCCGCCGCGGCCATCTCCGGCGTCCGGCGTCGATGCCGCACCGGCGCTCTGGCGCGTCCCCTTGCCCGTGCCCGTTCGGGTGGGTTCGCCCACGCTCAGGCGTTGGAGCCCCGTTAGCCCGTCGCCTGCTAAGCCCCCCCGGGCCACTTACACGTGGGGCCCGCCCCCTGTAAAAAGGGGATTTTTAAAAATAAAAATGATTAATTAGTTAATTAACTAATTAGGCAATTAATTAAGTTAATTAACCTTGCCTAATTAGCCCAATGAACTAGATTAGTTAATTTAAACCTGTTAAAATTAACTAAGTCAATGACAGATGGGCCCCAAGTGCCAGGTTTGACTTAGTCAACCTGTTGACCTGCTGACGTCACCCTGACGTCTTGCTGATGCAATAACTCCATTTAGTTTTAATAATAATAATTCCAGTTAATGTTTAAAACTTCGAAGAATCATAGAAAATAAACCGTAGCTCGGATGGAAAAACTTTGTACATGAAAGTTGCTCAGAACGACGAGACGAATCCGGTTATGCAGCCCGTTCGTCTGCCACGCATCCCTAGCATAGTGAACACGCAACTTTCCCCCTCCGGTTCATCTGTCTGAAAACCGAAACACCGGGGTTACTTTCCCGGATGTTTCCCCCCTTTGCCGGTATCACTTAGAACCGCGTCAGGTCACCCCTAGCACAACGTAATGCCGCATCTTGCTTTTTGTTACATTGATTGCTCTATTATTTATTGTGTTCCCCCTCCGTTACTCTTTTCGGTAGACCCCGAGACTGTCGGAGAACCCCAGTTCAACTACGGTGTTGACGACCCTCCTTCTTGCCAGAGCAACCAGGCAAGCCCCCCCCCTTTGATCACCAGATATCGCCTACTCTCCTCTATACTGCTTGCATTAGAGTAGTGTAGCATGTTACTGCTTTCTATTAATCCTATTCTGATGCATAGCCTGTCATTGTTGCTACAACCGTTGATACCTTACCTGCAATCCTAAATGCTTAGTATAGGATGCTAGATTATCATCAGTGGCCCTACACTCTTGTCCGTCTGCCATGCTATACTACTGGGCCGTGATCACTTCGGGAGGTGATCACGGGCATATGCTTTATACTTTATACTGTTTCATTACTTATGATACTGTTCGGAGATGGGGGCTGAAGGGGCAGGTGGATCCATCCCGGTAGAGGTGGGCCTGGGTTCCCGACGGCCCCCACTTTTACTTTGTGGCGGAGCGACAGGGCAGGTTGAGACCACATAGGAGAGAGATGGGCCAGGCCCTGGTCGGCGTTCGCTGTTATTTTTGAGATAACATGTTTAACGAGATCTTGATATTTGATCTCAGTCTGGCTACTGGCCTATACACACTAACCATCTACGCGGGGACAGTTATGGGCACTCGGCGTCGTGGTATCAGCCGAAGCCTTCGTGACGTCAGCGACTGAGTGGTGCACGCCGGGTTGGACTGGAACGCCTGCTCTTGTATAAGGGAGGCTAGGTCTGCTCACCGGCCGCGTTCGCAACATGCAGGTGTGCAAAGGGCGATGGGCCCAGACCCCTGCGCCATAGGATTTAGACCGGCGTGCTGACCTCTCTGTTGTGCCTAGGTAGGGCTGCGACGTGTTGATCTTCCGAGGCCGGGCATTACCCAGAAAAGTGTGTCCGGACAAAGGGGATCGAGCGTGTTGGGAAATGTGGTGCACCCCTGCAGGGAAGTTAATCTATTCGAATAGCCGTGATCTTCGGTAACTGGACGACTTGGAGTTGTACCTTGACCTTATGACAACTAGAACCGGATACTTAACAAAACACACCCTTCCAAGTGCGAGATACAACCGGTGATCGCTCTCTCACAGGGCGACGAGGGGAGGATCATCGGTTAGGATTATGCTATGCGATGATACTTGGTGAACTTACCATCTACTCTTTTCTCCTGTTGCAAGATGGAGGTTACCAGAAGCGTACTCTTCGATAGGACTAGCTATCCCCCCTTATTCCGGCATTCTGTAGTTCAGTCCACATATGATGCCCTTATTCCATTTCATACCAATGCATACATATGTAGTGTAGCTCCTTGCTTGCGAGTACTTTGGATGAGTACTCACGGTTGCTTTGCTCCCTCTTTTCCCCCTTTCTATACCCGATTGTTGCGACCAGATGTTGGAGCCCAGGAGCCAGACGCCACCGTCGACGATGACTACTACTACTCGGGAGCTGCCTATTACTACGTGCAGCCCGCTGACGACGACCATGAGTAGTTTAGGAGGATCCCAGGCAGGAGGCCTGCGCCTCTTTCGATCTGTATCCCAGTTTGTGCTAGCCTTCTTAAGGCAAACTTGTTTAACTTATGTCTGTACTCAGATATTGTTGCTTCCGCTGACTCGTCTATGATCGAGCTCTGGTATTCGAGCCCTCGAGCCCCCTGGCTTGTAATATGATGCTTGTATGACTTATTTTATTTGTAGAGTTGTGTTGTGATATCTTCCCGTGAGTCCCTGATCTTGATCGTACACGTTTGCGTGTATGATTAGTGTACGGTCAAATTGGGGGCGTCACAAGTTGGTATCAGAGCCGACTGCCTGTAGGAATCCCCCTTCCACACTCCTTGGCCGAAGTCGAGTCTAGACATTACAAAACTTTTACTAACATGGTCATGTGCCTTAAGGGCCCACGTCGCCATCTGGGTGGTATTAGGATCTTTTACTCCTCGATCCTTACTCCGGGATTCTGATCTCTCTTCCATTCGGGTTAAATGATTTTGCTAACTCTAACTCTAGGTTCTCGTAATTACTTTCTTCTGGAGAGCCCCTTATTACAGATGATCGCCTGCTGCACCAGAAGATTTCGAAGATACTCTCCGATATTCTCTCGAGGCTTTGTGCCCATTGCTTTTACAATTCCCTACCACCGAAACATCCCTATGGATAAATACTTACACATGTCGTCTGTCGTTCTTACTTTCATTTCCAGTTGGTCTTGTTATTACAAGACACCCCGAAATACTCGTCATTGTTTCGATAATCCTTTGAGCTTACTGCCTTGCTGTTCTTTGTCATCTGAATACCCCTATGGATAATTCTCGCACTTATCGAGTATCCGCTCATCCCCCAGTTTTTCATGTGTTTCACAATGATCTTCGAAATACTATTCGATCCTCCAAAAATCCGTAGTAGCTTATTGCTCTGCAATACTTGTCTGCTTGCATTATGGATGCTTTCCATATGTCTGGCAATATTCGTTAGTATCCTTAGACACAGTCATTTTGATCCTATTGATTCAACATGAGTGCGAATGCACACAATCATCAGTTGATCCTTTTAAGTTGTCTTTCTGGCTCAGACGTCATTTTTGAACATGATCTTGTTCTCGACCAATCTGTTTGCCGTCAATTGTACCCTTAGGTCTATTGAACTTATCCACCCTTGATCAGAGCGTCTGCTTTTGATCCTTCTATTTGGAAATCATAATTCCTTTGATATCTAAGCATCGAATCATTCAGGTGTCCTATAATCTGATGCCCTTGCATCCTTTCTTCAACTGGCTGTGTGCCGATGCTCACATCAGCTCCACTATGGACCGTCAGATCCTTTATTGGATTATTATTCGACAGTGTCCTCCTTATTCAATAACCTTGTGATCCTTTCCTTGGATACATAATGCTTTTGGTAAATTGTATCCTCTGTTTTCTCAACCACGCTCTTCTTTCGAGCTGGTGGTAATTACGATTGAAGCTTGTGGTATATGTTTCCACGATACCCTGACGGGTTGAACCTATGCCTTTCTTAATCTGTGTGAACCCGAAAGTTTTCACGGGTCATACTCCTCTGGTAATTCACCAGGTAGGTTTTGACACTGAAATCATTTTTATCTAGAGCAGTGAATGAAAGGTTATGCATTGAAGAAGTGGGAGTCGACCTTGAACTTTGTGTTCATGCCCATGGGCACGATGTAGATCTTATCATTAAAGCTTCTCTTAAATTATTTTTCCCTTGGTATAAGTTCTTATATCCCAGGATCCAGACTTTTTTCAATCACGGTTTCGACCATATGTTCTTCTTTGACCCCATTTCACGGGCAAGTTTAAGCACTTGTCTTCTGTGGATCAATACACCAGTCCAACCTTTACTTTGATCTTCCGTCGAGTAATACACCATGGTACCTCGATAATATCAAGTACTACATAACCTCTTATGAGTTCCTCATCAAGTACTACATTCTCACTGATTCCAATTTTTCACGGGCTCTGAGTTATTAAACACTCAAAGACCGATAACTGAACCAAGTCCACACTATGTTTCAACAACTATTATAAATTTTCTTTGCTTACGAGTTTGTACCCGATCACGTCCTTCCTACCCTATTTGGCTATATCCTTACTTTGATGATTTTAACTGTGCTACCTAGACCTTATTCCCGAAGCACAACTTTCGACGATGAGCTAAGCTTACGTCGATCTTCCTCATCATACCATTTCGCCTTAAACAACGAGCTTGGTTTCGAGTTTGTGTCATACCCTTGGGTTCAATAACCTTTCGCTTCCTCATTCCTTTGGCTGGATGTCATCGCCGACCGATTACATCTTCATGAAATCTCTCAACAATTATGTCGTGATCATCATCGGCATTCTGAGCTCTTCCGGGATGTCAATTGAGTTCATTATGAGAAATACCATCCTTGCCCTCGATGATCTGTGTTATCATCGACCACTTTATTGACTTCCCTCCTACACAAACTTATTCATGTTTTGTGCTATACTTTGAGATCCTTGCTATCCAGCAATTCTTCTTCTTTACCTTGGAGTATTACTATCTTATATGTCGAGAAGGTCGTGAGAATTGCTCCACCTCTTAGGAATTATTGGTATAGTCATACTTCTCGCCATCACCATTCTTTCTTGGTTCCCGTGTTGATTCTAGCCGGGATACCAACAGGTGAATGGTGCTGCTTGGATTCTACACTTCTAGCAACCATATTGCTTTGAAGTTAATGGTTGACATTTCATTCTTAGACCTTTGGTTATAGAATCACCATTCTTACATCGGTCATGCTACCTAAGCCCATATTTAGGGTGCACCTTTCAACCAATGTTTAATTGGGTATGTTTTCCTCGAGCATACCTCGTTATATCATTTGATCTGACAAATGTTATCTCCCTGTTCACATAATTGTGGAAATCCATCTTTTGGAAATCTTGATGGATTGTCGCTAAATTCATTAGCTGCCTCCTCACCCTCTCCTTGTTTTAATGATGAACCCTTGTTTTGGAACTCGCTTCCATAGTCCTTTTCCTGAGAATCTTACAATGATATATCGTCAATTTGTGTTGCGCCTTTTCTTTTCAGGGATCCCGTGTCTGAGTTATCTTGATACCAATCAGATCTGAATCTCGGTCAGATATGATGGTTGGAACTTATTTTCAAGAGTTATAACATTGATCCTCATATGACCCGGTAAGGTGATGTCATGCACACCTGACCGGAGGACCAAGTGTTATAGTTTCCTTTTTAACAAGGTTCACCATTTTTCCATGAGGAAATTGAATGCCTTGTTTAATAAGTTTATCCCGATGGATCCTTTGTGCATCCAAGTTCTAAACCTTACTTGATGACCATGTCAATGATATCTCGAAGCATGTCTGTGGTACTATGATCATCGATAAGAACATTTTAAGCACCATGCTAAATCTCCTTTATCAATTATTCAAACACCGTTGATTGGGTAATGTCATGAACTTCCTCTCTCGTTACCCAAATGGTTTTCTATGTTATATCCTGTCATGGATATCATGCTCTGCTTGTCCTTGTGAAGGATATACCCATGAAAAATGTGTTTAAACACCTTTTCCTCTCCATTGTTCTGTTTAATCTGATGATCACCTTTTTCTTTCCATTGTTATGTCTAACCTTTCTGGTGATCTATATGATCTAAGCAGCAATATCCTCCTGCTTATGTAAACACCTTGGTGTACAACTCTATCAGTAAGACCCTGTTACTATTGTTGATGACATTCCGGTAACCACCGATGGACGAGAACTTTGCCTATTGGTCCGCCTCGTCCTAACGAGCAGGAAAGTGGTTCTCTTCGTCCCTCGCCCTTGGTACCGAGGTTGTTGCCGACATAACTAACAGGCTATCCTCTGACATGCCTTGCTTACATGATCGTGCAAGACGTCACCGCCCTTCCTACTTTTAACCCACCTGGTGGGCCCATAACCCACAGTTCCACAGGATCGAAACCTAACTCTCCTGTACATCCCTGCTTCAAAGTTATCCCTTATACTTGGCTTCGTAGGTATTTCGCGAGCCACCTTCCTACTGCTCTATTCTGGTATCAGACGCAATGCTTACTCTCGCCGCTCTGAACCCCTTTCTCACTCTAGTTCAGCCTTTGAGCAACAATCTATCTGCTTGGATCCTCTCATTGTACCTTCGTATTGTACTCTCGATGTATTTTATATGTTCAACTCAAGAGATAATCTTATGCTCATTCATGATTAACCCCAGATTGATTCCCTCGTAAGCATGCTGTCGTAGCCGAGCTGCCCCTTACCTATTCGTAAGTACATTGGAGTTCCCGAAGAAAAGGATGATGACTTCCTCATGATGACCTGAAGCAGAGGAATGGAGGCATCAATGTAATGGATCGACCCCTCCAAGAAGAGCAACCAAGACCGAGAAGACTCGATAGAATTTCGTAGCCACATCTTTCCCTTACTCCCCTCTTAAATCTCGAGACGAGATTTCTTGTAGTGGAGGAGAATTGTGACGCCCGGGTAATTAAGCTACAGTGAACCTTTGCTAATCATGCCAGGTCATCATAATTAAACTTTTGATCAACCTCACTTGTTTCAAACTGAGATCAAATTCAAATTCAAATAACAAGTCAAATTATAATTTCATAAAACAATGAATTAAAAATGTTCAAAAGGTTGTAAGTATTCCCTAACCAATTAACAAACATCAAGCAACATTATTGAGAATGTTGATAGGCCTCTACGATATTTAAAATAGGAGCAAACAACATTTAAATTAACCATTTAAAAATAAACAAATATTTATCCTTTTCAAAATGTTTTGAAACTTTGCGTGCAGCTCCCTTATATGACCCAATACTTATGTGGCAAGTTTGGTATTCAACAAAATTTATTTGATAGCTGGGACTAAATAGAAAACAGAAAATTAAATACATGAAAAAGAAAATACCAAACAGAAAACAAATAAAAAAAGGGGAGAACTCCCCTCCCCTGGGCCTTGGCCCACTAGGCCACCAGGCCAGCCCACCTTGCCCCTGCTTCCCCGCTCCCCTGTTCACGGGAGGGCATGGCCGCGCCGATGCCTGCCACGGCACCGGCCATCACCGTGTCGGCCATCCGGCGGCCCTCCTCGGCGACCACCTCGCCTATAAGACTGGCGCACACTTCCCATGGTGCCTGGAACCCTAATCCCCATTCGCCCTCCTTCTCGCATGAGCCGCCGCCCGTGTGTTGCTGTCATCGTGTCTTCGTCGTCACCGCGCATCGGGGCCTCCCCGAGCTTCCCGACGGTGTCCAAGAGCACCGCCTCCCTCCTCTACTTTGACTACATCTAAGGGCTCGAGCTGGGCGCCTCTTCTTCGCCAGGGTCGAACGCCTCTTCCTCTTCGGCCATCGACGCCTCTCCATCGAATACACTACGGCTGCTGCTCCTAAACTTCCAACGGGCCCTCGTGCGCCTACTAGGTGAGCCTCGTCGTGGTTTCCCCGTTGTCTGATGCTCAATCCGCTGCCATTGCTTGCTGTTGCCAGTGGTGTTACTCTGGCCGCCATGTTTACCTCGTCTCATCGCGCCCCGCCTTGTTCCTGGCCGGAACCGCCGTCGCGCGCCTGCTCACCCGCGTCCCTACTGGCCGCTGCGCCCGCGAGCCCCCTGTTCGCGCCCACGCGCCCCAGGCCGCCCCCGGCGCCCCCATGTCCAGGCCCTCTTACGCGCGGACCGCTGTCCGCCTCTCACTGAACCACGCGCGTGCGCATACGCCCGGGGCCACGCCCTGCAAACCGCTGTTGCTGCTCGCCGCGCGGCCGCCCCCTGGTCGGCCCCACGCAAAGCATGCGCGCCCGATGGCCGCTGCCGCGGCTCCAGCCGTCAGCCCTCGTGCCGTTCGCCTCCGCTGTCGCCCGCCGGCGCCCCACCACCCACCCGCGCCCCGCTGTGGCCTCGCCGCCGCCGGGAACAGCCTCGACCGGCCGGCCTCGCCTCGCCCCCTGCGTCGCGCCTCGCCCCTCGCTGCAGCTCCCGCTGCTGCCCCGCCTGCAGCCGTCCCCAGCGTTCGCGCTATCGCCGCCCGCGCACCCCCCGCCGCGGCCATCTCCGGCGTCCGGCGTTGATGCCACGCCGGTGCTCTGGCGCGTCCCCTTGCCCGTGCCCATTTGGGCGGGTTAGCCCATGCTCAGGCGTCGGAGCCCCGTTAGCCCGTCGCGTGCTAAGCCCCCCGGGCCACTTACACGTGGGGCCCGCCCCCTGTAAAAAAGGGATTTTTAAAAATAAAAGTGATTAATTAATTAATTAATTAATTAGGCAATTAATTAAGTTAATTAATCTCGCCTAATTAGCCTAATGAACTAGACTAGTTAATTTAAACCTGTTAAAATTAACTAAGTCAATGGCAGATGGGCCCCATGTGCCAGGTTTGACTTAGTCAACCTGTTGACCTGCTGACGTCACCCTGACGTCTTGCTGATGCAATAACTGCATTTAGTTTTAATAATAATAATTCCAGTTAATGTTTAAAACTTTGAAGAATCATAAAAAATAAACCGTAGCTCGAATGGAAAAACTTTGTACATGAAAGTTGCTCAGAACGATGAGACGAATCCGGATACGCAGCCCGTTCGTTCGCCACACATCCCTAGCATAGTGAACACGCAACTTTCCCCCTCCGGTTCATCTGTCCGAAAACACGAAACACCGGGGTTACTTTCCCAGATGTTTTCCCCCTTTGCCGGTATCACTTAGAACTGCGTCAGGTCACCCCTAGCACAACATAATACCGCATCTTGCTTTTTGTTACATTGATTGCTCTGTTATTTATTGTTTTCCCCCTCCGTTACTCTTTTCGGTAGACCCCGAGACTGTCGGAGAACCCCAGTTCAACTACGGTGTTGACGACCCTCCTTCTTGCCAGAGCAACCATGCAAGCCCCCCCTTTGATCACCAGATATCGCCTACTCTCCTCTATACTGCTTGCATTAGAGTAGTGTAGCATGTTACTGCTTTCCGTTAATCCTATTCTGATGCATAGCCTGTCATTGTTTCTACAACTGTTGATACCTTACCTGCAATCCTAAATGCTTAGTATAGGATGCTATATTATCATAAGTGGCCCTACACTCTTGTCCATCTGCCATGCTATACTACTGGGCCGTGATCACTTCGGGAGGTGATCACGGGCATATGCTTTATACTTTATACTGTTACATTACTTATGATACTATTCGAAGATGGGGGCTGAAGGGGCAGGTGGCTCCATCCCGGTAGAGGTGGACCTGGGTTCCCGACGGCCCCCCACTGTTACTTTGTGGTGGAGCGACAGGGCAGGTTGAGACCACCTAGGAGAGAGGTGGGCCTGGCCCTGGTCGGCGTTCGCGGTTATTTGTAAGATAACACGTTTAACGAGATCTTGGTATTTTATCTCAGTCTGGCTACTGGCCTATACGCACTAACCATCTACGCGGGGACAGTTATGGGCACTCGACGTCGTGGTATCAGCCGAAGCCTTCGTGACGTCAGCGACTGAGCGGCGCGCGCCGGGTTGGACTGGAACGCCTGCTCTTGTATAAGGGAGGCTAGGTCTGCTCACCAGCCGCGTTCGCAATGTGCAGGTGTGCAAAGGGCGATGGGCCCAGACCCCTGCGCCATAGGATTTAGACAGGTGTGCTGACCTCTCTGTTGTGCCTAGGTAGGGCTGCGACGTGTTGATCTTCCGAGGCCGGGCATGACCCAGAAAAGTGTGTCCGGACAAAGGGGATCGAGCGTGTTGGGAAATGTGGTGCACCCCTGCAGGGAAGTTAATCTATTCGAATAGCCATGATCTTCGGTAACTGGACGACTTGGAGTTGTACCTTGACCTTATGACAACTAGAACCGGATACTTAATAAAACACACCCTTCCAAGTGCCAGATACAACCGGTGATCGCTCTCTCACAGGGCGACGAGGGGAGGATCATCGGTTAGGATTATGCTATGCGATGATACTTGGTGAACTTACCATCTACTCTTTTCTCCTGCTGCAAGATGGAGGTTACCAGAAGCGTACTCTTCGATAGGACTAGCTATCCCCCCTTATTCCGGCATTCTGTAGTTCAGTCCACATATGATGCCCTTATTCCATTTCATACCAATGCATACATATGTAGTGTAGCTCCTTGCTTGCGAGTACTTTGGATGAGTACTCACGGTTGTTTGCTCCCTCTTTTCCCCCTTTCTATACCCGATTGTTGCGACCAGACGTTGGATCCCAGGAGCCAGACGCCACCGTCGATGATGACTACTACTACTCGGGAGGTGCCTATTACTACGTGCAGCCCGCTGATGACGACCATGAGTAGTTTAGGAGGATCCCAGGTAAGAGGCCCGCGCCTCTTTCGATCTGTATCCCAGTTTGTGCTAGCCTTCTTAAGGCAAACTTGTTTAACTTATGTCTATACTCAGATATTGTTGCTTCCGCTGACTCGTCTATGATCGAGCTCTGGTATTCGAGCCCTCGAGGCCCCTGGCTTGTAATATGATGCTTGTATGACTTATTTTGTTTGTAGAGTTGTGTTGTGATATCTTCCCGTGAGTCCCTGATCTTGATCGTACATGTTTGCGTGTATGATTAGTGTACGGTCAAATTGGGGGTGTCACACCGAACTACCTTTGTTACATCAAATCACCTAAACTCATAATACCGATCGTCACAAAACTTTAAGCATGCGGACCCTACGGGTTCGAGAACTATGTAGACATGACCGATACACGTCTCCGGTCAATAACCAATAACGGAACCTGGATGCTCATATTGGTTCCTACATATTCTACGAAGATCTTTATCGGTCAAACCGCATAACAACATATGTTGTTCCCTTTGTCATCGGTATGTTACTTGCCCGAGATTCGATTGTCAGTATCTCAATACCTAGTTCTATCTCGTTATCGGCAAGTCTCTTTACTCGTTCTGTAATGCACTATCCCGCAACTAACTCATTAGTTGCATTGCTTGCAAGGCTTATAGTGATGTGCATTACCGAGAGGGCCCAGAGATACCTCTCCGGCAATTGGAGTGACAAATCGATATGTCTCCGTCATTTCTACTTTTTGAAACACTTTTGCCCTTGTTTTGGACTCTAACTTGCATGAATTGCCATGGTGTTATTTATGTGCAGAAACAAAAGTTCTCGGAATGACCTGAAACTCGACGGAGCATCTTTTTGGAAATAATAAAAAATACTAGCAAAAGATCAAGACAAGGGGGCCCACACCCTAGCCATGAGGGTGGGGGCGCGCCTGCCCCCCTGGGCGCGACCCTACCTCGTGGCCCCCCTGGAGCTCCTCCGACCTCAACTCCAACTCTATATATTCACTTTCGGGGAGAAAAAATAAGGGAGAAGGATTCATCGCGTTTTATGATACGGAGCCGCCGCCAAGCCCTAAAACCTCTCGGGAGGGTTGATCTGGAGTCCGTTCGGGGCTCCGGAGAGGGGAATCCGTCGCCATCGTCATCATCATCCATCCTCCATCACCAATTTCATGATACTCACCGCCGTGCGTGAGTAATTCCATCGTAGGCTTGCTGGACGGTGATGGGTTGGATGAGATTTATCATGTAATCGAGTTAGTTTTGTTAAGGTTTGATCCCTAGTATCCACTATGTTCTGAGATTGATGTTGCTATGACTTTGCTATGCTTAATGCTTGTCACTAGGGCCCGAGTGCCTGAACCTATTATGTTTTCATGAATATATGTGAGTTCTTGATCCTATCTTGCAAGTCTATAGTCACCTACTATGTGTTATGATCCGGCAACCCCGAAGTGACAATAATCGGGACCACTCCCGATGATGACCGTAGTTTGAGGAGTTCATGTATTCACTATGTGTTAATGCTTTGGTCCGGTACTCTATTAAAAGGAGGCCTTAATATCCCTTAGTTTCCACTAGGACCCCGCTGCCACGGGAGGGTAGGACAAAAGATGGCATGCAAGTTCTTTTCCATAAGCACGTATGACTATATTCGGAATACATGCCTACGTTACATTGATGAATTGGAGCTAGTTCCGTGTCACCCTAGGTTATGACGGTTACATGATGAACCACATCCGGCATAATTCTCTATCACCGATCCATTGCCTAGGAGCTTTCCATATATTGTTCTTCGCTTATTTACTTTTCCGCTGCTATTGTTACAATCACTACAAAATACCAAAAACATTACTTTTGTTATCATTACCTTTTGCTACCGTTACCACTACTATCATATTACTTTGCTACTAAATACTTTGCTGTAGATATTAAGTTTCCAGGTGTGGTTGAATTGCCAACTCAGCTGCTAATACTTGAGAATATTCTTTGACTCCCCTTGTGTCGAATCAATAAATTTGGGTTGAATACTCTACCCTCGAAAACTGTTGTGATTCCCTATACTTGTGGGTTATCAAGACTATTTTTTGGCGCCATTGCCGGGGAGCATAGCTCTATTCTTTGAGTCACTTGGGATTTATATCTGCTTATCATTATGAAGAACTTGAAAGATCCAAGAACCAATATTTATCCCTCAACTATGAGGGGAGGTAAGGAACTGCCATCTAGCTCTGCACTTGATTCACCTTCTGTTTTGAGTAAGCTTGCGGCACCTAAACCTGCTTCTGCTATTCATTCTGATATGTCGCATGTTATTGATGATGACATTTCTGCTATGCATGATACTTATGATGAAACTACTTCTATGCTTGATACTACTATGCCACTTGGTGAATTTCTTGATGAACAACTTGCTAGGGTTAGAGAGAATGAAATTATTGAAACTGATAATATTGACGAAAGTGATGATGAAGACTCTCCCCCTAATAAACATGAATTGCGTGTTGTTCCGGAGGGTTATGTTCTGGATGAAGAATCTGCTAGAGCTATTCTTGCTTGAAATGATAGATATGATCTAAAGAGGTTATTAGCTAAATGGAAGCAGCAATCCCTTAATGCTAGAATGAAACCTGACCCTGCTTTTGCTACTTCACCTATCTGTGTTACTGATAAAGTTTATGAATTCTCTGTTGATCCTCATATAATTACTTTGGTTGAATCTGATCCTTTTTATGGCTATGAATATGAAACTGTTGTGGCACATCTTACTAAATTAAATGATATAGCTACCCTGTTTACTAACGATGAGAGAACTTGCTACTTTTATATCCTTAAAATATTTTTGTTCTCATTAAAGGGTGATGCTAAGATATGGTTTAATTCTCTTGATCCTGGTTGTGTGTGTAGTCCCCAGGATATGATTTATTACTTCTCTGCTAAATATTTCCCTGCTCATAAGAAACAAGCTGCTTTAAGGGAAATATATAATTTTGTGCAAATTGAAGAAGAGAGTCTCCCACAAGCTTGGGGGAGGCTTCTCCAATTACTTAATGCTTTGCCTGATCATCCTCTTAAGAAAAATGAAGTACTTGATATCTTTTATAATGGACTAACCGATGCTTCCAGAGATTACCTGGATAGTTGTGCTGGTTCTGTTTTCAGGGAAAGAACACCGGATGAAGCTGAAATTCTATTAAACAATATGTTGACTAATGAAAATAATTGGACACTTCCTGAGCCTATTCCTAAACCAACTCCTAAGAAGAGGAGTATTCTATTTCTCAGTCCCGAAGATATGCAAGAGGCAAAGAAATCTATGAAAGAAAAAAGGTATTAAAGCTGAAGATGTTAAGAATTTACCTCCTATTGAAGAAATACATGGTCTTAATTTACCGCATGTCGAAGAAATGCATAATTTTAATCTATCTCCTATTGAAGAAACACATGGTCTTTATAACCCGACATAGGTAGTAAAGGTAAATTCTCTCTATAGATATGATAAAGCTGAAATCCCATTTACTAAGTTTGCTAGCCCATGCTTAGATGAGTTTGATAAATTTATGGCTAAGCAAGAAGACTTCAATGCTTATTTTGGTAGAGAATTAAAACACAGTGTTGATATGCTTGAACACTTGGGTGATTATATGGCTAATGTCAAAGGTGAACTTAAACTTATTAGTAAACATGTTTCTATGGTTACCACTCAAGTAGAACAAGTACTTAAAGCTCAAAATGATTTTCTCAATGAATTGAATAGTAAGAATAATGATTTTGCTGTTAGAGTTATGACTAGAGGTGGTAAAATGACCCAGGAACCTTTGTATCCTGAGGGCCATCCTAAGAGAATTGAGTAAGATTCGCAGAGAAATAATATAGATGCACATAGTCCTTCTAAAAGGAATAAAAAGAAAAATGATAGTACTTTGCATGCTTCTAGTGAACCTATTGCTGAAACACCTGAGAATCCAAATGATATTTCTATTTCTGATGCTGAAACACAATCTGGTAATGAACCTGAAACTAGTGATAATGTTAATGCTAATGTTCATGATGATGCTCAACCTAGTAATGATAATGATATAGAAATTGAAGCTGCTGTTGATCTTGATAACCCATAATCAAAGAATTAACGTTATGATAAGAGAGACTTTGTTGCTAGGAAACATGGTAAAGAAAGAGAACCATGTGTTCAGAAACCCATGCCTTTTCCTCCCAAACCATCCAAGAAAAAGGATGATGAGTATTTTGAGCGCTTTGCTGAAATGATTAGACCTATCTTTTTGCGTATGTGATTAACTGATATGCTTAAAATGAATCCTTATGCTAAGTACATGAAAGAAAAAGTTACTAATAAAATAAAGATACCGAAAGCTGAAATTTCCACCATGCTTGCTAATTACTTCTAAGGGTGGAATACCAAAGAAACTTGGAGATCCAGGAGTACCCACTATGTAACGCCCACGATGCGGCTATATCTCCTACGTGTCGAAGCACGACTTAGAGGCATAACCGCATTGTAAGCAATGTCGCAAGTGGGGTAATCTTCACACAACTGATGTAATGAATAAGGAAAAGAGGTACATAGTTGGCTTACACTCGCCACGTCACACAATAGCATAAATATCATTACATTCATCCAGATACAATCAAGGTCCGACTATGGAACCAAAATAAAAGAAAACCACCCCTAATGCTACAGATCCCCGATCGCACCCGACTGGGCTCCACTACTGATCAACTAGAAACGAAACAAAACAAGGAACAAGATCTTCATCGAGCTCCTCCTCGTACTGGGTTGTGTCACCTGCACGGTAACATCGGCACCTGCAAACTGGTTTTGGAAGTATCTGTGAGTCACGGGGACTCAGCAATCTCACACCCTCATGATCAAGACTATTTAAGCTTATGGGTAGGTAAAAGGTATGTGAGGTGGAGCTGCAGCAAGCACTAGCATATATGGTGGCTAACATACGCAAATGAGAGCGAGAAGAGAAGACAAAGCATGTTCGAGAATCTATGATCAAGAAGTGATCCTAGACTACTTATGTTCAAGCATAACTCCAACACCGTGTTCACTTCCCGGACCCCGCCGAGAAGAGACCATCATGGCTACACACGCGGTTGATGCATTTTAATTAATTTAAGTTTCAGGTTTTCTACAACCGGACGTTAACAAATTCCCATCTGCCCATAACCGCGGGCACGGCTTTCGAAAGTTCAAATCCCTGCAGGGGTGTCCCAACTTAGCCCATCACAAGCTCTCACGGTCAACGAAGGATATTCCTTCTGCTAGGAAGACCCGATCAGGCTCAGAATCCCGGTTACAAGACATTTTGACAATGGTAAAACAAGACCACCAAAGCCACCCGAATGTGCCGACAAATCCTGATAGGAGCTGCACATATCTCGTTCTCAGGGCACACCGGATTGTCCAAACTTCCGGTAGGCCAGCCCAGAGTTTCCCCTGGTGGCCACCGGCGGCTGACAGGTTGGACCAACACTCAGAGGAGCACCGGCCCGGGGGTTTAAAATAAAGATGACCCTTGAGTCTGCAGAACCCAAGGGAAAAAGGCTTAGGTGACAAATGGTAAAACCAAGGTTGGGCCTTGCTGGAGGAGTTTTATTCAAGGCGAACTGTCAAGGGGTTCCCATTATAACCCAACCGCGTAAGGAACGCAAAATCAAGGAACATAACACCGGTATGATGGAAACTAGGGCGGCAAGAGTGGAACAAAACACCAGGCATAAGGCCGAGCCTTCCACCCTTTACCAAGTATATAGATGCATTAATTAAATAAGAGATATTGTTATATCCCAACAATAACCATGTTCCAACATGGAACAAACTCCATCTTCACCTGCAACTAACAACGCTATAAGAGGGGCTGAGCAAAGTGGTAACATAGCCAAACAATGGTTTGCTAGGACAAGGTGGGTTAGAGGCTTGACATGGCAATATGGGAGGCATGATAAAGCATGTGGTAGGTATCATGGCATAGGCATAGCAAAAGAGCGAGCAACTAGCAAGCAAAGATAGAAGTGATTTCGAGGGTATGGTCATCTTGCCTGATATCCCACGAGGAAGAAGAACGAGTCCATGAAGAAGACAAACGGACATAGTCGAACGAATCCTCACAAACGCGACATTATCGGAACTAAACTGAAGAAGCAACACCGGAAAGAAGCAAACAACATAGTAAACAACCACCACATAATCATGGCATGATGCACAATCAGGTATGATGCATGTCTGGTTTAATGAAGCATGGCAAAGTGCAACAACCAAAACTACAAATTAAGTGGAGCTCAATATGCAACGGGTTGCATATTGACGGAACACCACATCAATTATTTAGTTCACTCCCGGTTATGTACTCAACAATATTAAGTATTGGATAACATGGTAAGAGGTGAAGCATAACAAAACCATACTATCTAAACAATTTAAATGGGGCCGGATATAACAAACAACAAATCCGGTAAATCCCCATATGCATTTAGCAAATTAATGCAAACAACAATTTTAAACATTCTTAAAGTTGTTAACATGATGCGGATGACATGTTCAAGTTTTATGCAATTTTTATTAAAAGTTAACATGCGCGTGATGAGAGCATTTGTCACCGTGGTAGAAAGAAAGGGGTGCCATGGCGATGAAACGGAAATGATGTCGCGGCAACATCCCGATGATCCGGTAGCTCACGGGGATACCAGTGCAAAAGGAAGTGGGTGTGAGTGTGTCATGCAAGACGATGGGGTGATCCCAGTTACCGGGTTCCCACGGGTGGACGACATGGCAACGAGGAGGACCATGCAAGCGACAACTTCAGACACGGTGCAAACGCGGGGTTCATCTCATACATCACACAACATTCGTCCACGGTGGTCGTCTCGGGGTTATACCTTTGAAGTGTGCGTTTCAAAGCGGATCGGTTCGTAGAGGAAGTAGTCGTTCACGACCCTCGTGGAAGAAGCGGTACACGTTCGGGAAGTGGTAGAGGTACGAGTCTTCGACGACGGTCGTCGTACACGTTCCGAGGTCGTCGGTAGAGGTTCTCACAATCACGGCGACGGTAGTGGTACACGTTCATTTTCGGAGAGGTACTTGATGAATCCAACGTTTTCGGGACGACGATAGTGGTACATGTCATAGGTAGTGGAACTTGACGGATCCGAGCTCTTCGAGGGTCGTCGTGGTACTCGTTCACGTTGTAGTCGAACATGTTCAAGAAGAAACTTATGTGTCATCGTGGAACTTGGCACATCCAAAGGGTACTTGACGGGTCCGAGGTCTCCGGCCGTAGTGGTACTTGCTGTTACGGGTAGCCGAACTTGAGGTGCTCCTGGCGTCTGACTTGCGGCGTTGGGCAGAACCATGCGAGGTTCAGCAACTACCCCACGTCCATGATGAAAAACGGAGCTCGGGCAGGGAGTCGAAGCAACAAGCAGGGGTGTGTGTGGAGCAGAAGCTAACATCAGCAAAGTCCATGGCAACATGGGACCTTGGCGCCGTCGGGGTGGAAGGACGTGGTTCCTGCCAAGCTCTCGGAGGGGCCGGCCATGGAGGCAGGAAGGTGACGACGCCGGGAAGCAGCGAAGGTCAGAGGGCGCGGGAAGCTGGTCCGACGGGATCCGGGCGAAGGAGGGCCGGCCTGGGCGCAGGTCGCCGGATCGGGAGGCGATGGTGCCACGGGGAAGATGGAAGGGCGAAGAGGTGGACACCGGCAGCAACTGGCCCACAACAGGAGGTGGGTTCGGAGACGCCGCGCTCCGGGTCGCCGATGTCCGGCAGGGCCGCGGCGGCGGCCTCCGGCAAGGGAACCAAATGGAGGTGGGGCGAGACGCAGGTGGGACTCGCGCAAGGCAGCCATGGGCATCGAGCGCGAGGAGCTCTCACTCCTCCCTGTGAGCAAGACGGCACTGGAGAGACGGGCATGAGGCGATGCGGCCCTGTGCGAGAGCGAGGAGCGGGAGAGAGATGAGGATCGGGAACGAGCGCGTGCTCTCTGTTGCGGCGCGCTGCGGGAGACGAGGGAAAAGAAGAGATGGGATCGGGCAAGGGAACGAGAGAGAGATAGGCTAGGGTTCGGTCGGGCCTTAGCCCTGGGATGGCGCTGGAGTTTGTGAGGCCCAAGTGGGCAGCGGAGAAAGATGGGCCTAGTGGAGAGGGAGGGCCGCGCCTAGGGAGGCTGGCGGCTGGGCCTTAGGCCAAAAAAAAGATGGGCCACCCTGGTGCAGCTCTTACTCTCTCCTCTAAACTCATTTTCTGTTTAGATAATAACCAGAAGTTACAAGAAAAGATCAGGGAGTTAGGAGAAGAGTTTAGCTGAGATAAAATTATCCGTGACACCTTGGAATTGTGGGCTATTTTAATAAAATGCTTTGGTAAACTTTAGAGATAGGAAAAAAATGCAAATTTGAATTAATTTCAAACTTGAACCAAATTTGAACCCCACCAAACCAAACCCAAAAGAGCTGAAATATGACACGGAGGTGGTATGCATGGGGTATGATTTAAATAGAAAAGGTGAACATTTTATGTGATAGAAAAATGTCACCTGCAACGGATGGTTGAATTTCAAAGAAAGAAGCTAGTGATAGGGTTTCAACTTGAAGGGGGATTTTGTGGCAAGAGAAAGATGTAATTGTGTTTAGTTGATTCCATAAGAATGGAATATTGATTATAGCTCCCTAATAATATTGGGAGTATATGTTCTAAAGAGAAATCACCATTGTGAATATCCCTCAATTTAAATGGACCGAAGATCCATACGATTTATTTATTTGAGTTATTAAAAAGGTTGCGAGATGACATGATGCAAGGATGAATGCAACAGACAAAACAAATCACCCGACGAAACTCGGAAGACATGAAAGCATCTGGAGTGCTGGTCTTGGGGCGTCACACACTATACCATGCTCCATTAAAAGAAACTATGTTAAAACTGCTTTATGTGATCTTGGAGTTGGTGTTAGTGTTATGCCTCTCTCTTTATATCGTAGACTTGATTTGAATAAGTTGACACCTACTGAAATATCTTTGCAAATGGCTGATAAATCAACTGCTATACCTGTCGGTATTTGTGAGGATGTGCATGTTGTGGTTGCAAACGTTACTATTTTAACGGACTTTGTTATTCTTAATATTCCCGAGGATGATAGTATGTCTATTATTCTTGGAAGACCCTTTTTGAATACTGCAGGGGCTGTTATTGATTGCAACAAAGGCAATGTCACTTTTTATGTTAATGGTAATGAGCATACGGTACACTTTCCGAGGAAACAACCTCAAGTCCACAGTATCAATTCTATTGGAAAAATTCCATCAATTATTTTTGGAAGTTTTGAATTTCCTCTTCCTACTGTCAAGAAGAAAAATGATATTCTTATTGTTCAGGATGTGCATATCCCCGTTGAGGTAACCTAGTGTTATTCGAAAATTCTCTGGTTCCATGTTATTCGGAATGAGTTTGTTAACAAGACTTGATCAACCTTGTTAATGGATTCCTTTTGATGATCATGAGATGGATGAATTTAGAAAACACAACTCTCTGTACCCCTCTGTTGGAAAAGGCAGTGCCTAGGAGGCGCTTAGGCACGCCTAGACGCTAGGCAATAGTCAAACGCCTCGCCTAGGGCATAAATGGAGGTCTAGGCAGGGCAAGCAAGGAATTGCCTACCCAAGCAAGAAATCTTGTCACATACTACACTAATATGCCAAATGAGTTATATTCCAATGGCAGTAGACGGTAATTAACTTATTTATATGCCCTAAACTAATATCAACACCCATATAATAATCACAAATACATTACGAGTAAAAACTATATTACCGCCTAGGCCGCGCCTAGGGCGCTTAGGCACCGTCTAGGCACTAGGCGAAGGCCAACCGCGTCGCTTACGCCTACCGCTTTTTCCAACCCTGCTGTACCCTCCTTTTACTTTCTGTTATTTATATTAAATAAAATAAAAATAGTATTTTTTGTCTGTTATCTCAATTATCCGTGCAATATAAAAATACCCCGAAAATAAAAGTTCTCCAAATGCCCTGAAATTTAAATATGTTTTTTCTGAAATATTTGAGAATATTTGGCACTGAGAACACAACAGGGGGGCATTCATCTGGTCACGAGGGTGGAGGGCGCACCCTACCCCCTGGGCGCGCCCCCTGCCTCGTGGGCCCATGGTGGCCCTCCTCCACTTATTCCTGTACCCACACACCCCTTCTTCCTCCCACAAATACCATTATCCAGCTCAAACCCGAGACCAAGCTCATTTTGCTGCCATTTTCGATCTCCTTGCTCAAAGCACCTCTCACAAAACTGCTTGGGGGGGATTGTTCCTTGGTATGTGACTCCTCCATTAGTCCAATTAGTTTTTGTTCTAGTGCTTTATTCATTGCATATTTTTGCTGCTTAGGAGACCCTGTTCTTGAGCTTGCATGTCAAATTTATATGGTTCCAAGTAGTTCTAATGCATGATATGGGCTCTAGGCACTTGTAGGAGTAGTTGCTATCAATTTTGTTGAGTTTGGTTCACTTTTATTTTGAAGTTACTAAAAATTTCAGAATTTTTCAGAAAATAATGAAGAGATTTTTGAGGGGCTCATCGAGCCGAAACTCGAATGAAAAGCAAAATGAAGAAGTAAAGAAGCCCAAATATAATCTGCCTCGCACCGCGGAGGTTAGGCCGTGTGAATGGCCCTCCGATGATTTCTTGAGAGCAACCGGGATTTATGAGGATTTTTATGAATTGGGTAAGAATGCAGGCCTCACCGACTTCCTCTGCGACCAACGCGAACAGTATCTCTTACTCACCAATACTTTTGTGCAAAACTTCTACTATTATCCTAGGGAATCACCTCCTTCAGTAGAGTTTCATTTATATGATGTGGTTAAAAAGATGTCACTATATGAATTTTGCAGGGTTTGCAAAATACCTTTCGAGGGTAGCTTAGAGGAACCACATCGTAAAGATGTGGATGGGTTTATTGACACTATCACTGTAGGGGGAACTAGGAAGGTTTCTGATGCAAGAATCACTAGCATACATTTTCCTGTTTTACGCTACTTTGCAATATTTGCTAGTCGTTGCTTAATTGGTCGCGGAAACTGTGGAAACCTTATTGTTCCTGATATTTTTATTTTGTTCCATGGTTTATTCCATGACGACTCTGTTAGTATGGGCGGTATTATTGCTAAACGGTTAAGTCTGAACCGTACAAAGGGCCTCCTATTTGGTGGTATCTATGCTTCACACCTTGCTGCATATTATAACATACCCATTAGGCACTATGAAAAAGAAGAAAAATTGCTACCTATTGTTTATTTAGATTATAAGAGTATGGTAGCGCATGATTTTATTATAAAGAATAGGGAAGGGGAGCTTAAATACAAATTGTTCTTTGACAAACGTCATCCTGAGACTATCACCTTGCCTGCTCCTTCCTTGTTTGATTTATCTACAGGCCAGTACCTCGTTTCGCCGGAGGACATTCACGCTTATCAGAACCCTACATCAGCCATAGAGCCAGAGTCGGAACCACAAGTTGATCCTCCATGACAGTCTAATTACCAGTGGGATCCGGAGATGATTGCCAACCAGTGGCAATCAGAGTCTTCTTCTTCGCAGTACGACCCCAACTATTACTATGGATATCCGTCAGGCCAACCGTGGCCATAGACCAACTTAGGCCAAAAGCCTAAGCTTGGAGGAGTACGTATTTCTCACTGACATTACATTCATGTTCACACACTCATTGCTAGATGTCGGTGCACATACTTTTTCATTGTAATATCCATGCTAGTTTATTTTCTCTTTTTATGCTTTCTTCTTGTGTGCTTAATAAACCTTAAGAAAAACCAAAAAAATTAGTTGTAACTTTTAGCTAGTTTTAATTTCCATGCTTGTAGTAGTAATTAAAAAGAAAACCCAAAAAGATTTCCTGTTCTTCTTTTGCTTGTTGGGAGCTTTCCCATGTAAATAGTTTTATTTCTTTTCTTTGGGGGTCGATAGGAGAAGACCATAATTAAATTGTTGAAGTGGCTCTTATATGCATTATTGTTGACCTGACAAAAGAGCCCATATTGCCTTGTCTTCTCCTGTTTGTTGAGTGCTTGCAGATTCCAGCTTAGTCCAATGCACGTGCACTATTATTATTATCCACATCGTTCGGTCGTGCAAGTGAAAGGCAATTATGACGATATATGATGGACTGATTGAGATGAGAAAAGCTGGTATGAACTCGACCTCTCTTGTTTTTGTAAATATGATTATTTCATCATTCCTGATTCAGCCTATTATGAATAAACATGTTTGTGATGACAATTAGAGATCATAGTTTCTTATGCCATGCTTAATTAGCTAGGAGCTTATAATGGTTTACCTTGCATGACAACATGCTATTAAAATGGTTGTGATGTGGTATGATAGGGTGGTATCCTCCTTTGAACGATTCGAGTGGCTTGACTTGGCACATGTTCACGCATGTAGTTGAAACAAAATCAACATAGCCTCTACGATATTTATGTTCATGGTGCATTATATCCTACTCATGCTTGCACTCGGTGTCGATTAATTTTAATGCATGTTCATGACTGTTATCGCTCTCTAGCTAGTCGCTTCCCAGTCTTTTTCTAGCCTTCACCTGTACTAAGCGGGAATACTGCTTGTGCATCCAACTCCATAAACCCCAAAGTTATTCCATATGAGTCCACCATACCTACCTATATACGGTATCTACCTGTCGTTCCAAGTAAATTTGTATGTGCCAAACTCTAAACCTTCAAATAAATATCATGTTTTGTATGCTCGAATAGCTCATGTATCAACTAGGGCTGTCCGTATCTTCCATGTTAGGCGGGTTATTCTCAAGAGGAGTGGACTCCGCTCCTCACTCACAAGAAAATGGCTGGTCACCGGGATGCCAAGTCCCATGCTTTATGCAAACTAAATCAAAATAATTGCAAACAAAACTCCCCCTGGGACTATTGTTAGTTGGAGGCACTCGTTGTTTCGAGCAAGCCATGGATTGATGCTTGTTGGTGGACGGGGAGTATAAACTTTACCATTCTGTTTGGGAACCGCCTATAATGTGTGTAGCATGGAAGATATCGCCATCTCTTGGTTGTTATGTTGACAATGAAAGTATACCGCTCAAAATATTATTCACCTCTATTTCAAAACCGAGCTCTGGCACCTCTACAAATCCATGCTTCCCTCTGCGAAGGGCCTATCTATTTACTTTTATGTTGAGTCATCATCCTCTTATTAAAAAGCACTAGTTGGAGAGCACCGCTGTCATTTGCATTCATTACTGTTAGTTTACATTGAGTATGACTTGACTGGATCTCTTTTACCATGAATTACAATGTCTAGTCAGTCCTTGATCTTTAAAGGTGCTCTACATTTATGTTTTGCGGTCTCAGAAAGGGCTAGCGAGATACCATCCTGTTATATCATATTATGATTGTTTTGAGAAAGTTTTGTCATCCGAGATTTATTATTATTGCTCGCTAGTTGATTATGCCATTGATATGAGTAAACATGAGACCTAAGAGTTATTGTGAATATGGTTAGTTCATAATCTTTGCTGAAAACTTGAATGCTGGCTTTAGATATTTACAATAACAAGAGCAAACATAGTTTGTAAAAGTTTTTCTTTATCACTTTCAGTTTATCAACTGAATTACTTGAGGATAAGCACAAATCCTAATCTCGATCTATGCCAACTCAACAAGTACCATTGGAGACACCTGTAGAGCACCTTTATAATCACCCAGTTACGTTGTGACGTTTGGTAGCACACAAAGTGTTCCTATGGTATTCGGGAGTTGCATAATCTCATAGTCAGAGGAACATGTATAAGTCATGAAGAAAGCAATAGCAACAAACTAAACTATCATCGTGCTAAGCTAATGGAATGGGTCAAGTCAATCACATCATTCTCTAATGATGTGATCCCATTAATCAAATGACAACTCATGTCTATGGCTAGGAAACTTGACCATCTTTGATTCAACGAGCTAGTCAAGTAGAGGCATACTAGTGACACTCCGTTTGTCTATGTATTCACACATGTACTAAGTTTCCGGTTAATACAATTCTAGCATGAATAATAAAAAATTATCATGATATAAGGAAATAAATAATAACTTTATTATTGCCTCTAGGGCATATTTCCTTCAGTCTCCCACTTGCACTAGAGTTAATAATCTAATTCACATCTTTATGTGATTAGTTCACATCTCCATGTGAACAATACCCAAAAGGTTTACTAGAGTCAATAATCTAGTTCACATCTATATGTGATTAACCCCCAAAGAGTGATCATATTTTGCTTATGAGAGAAGTTTAGCCTACGGGTCTGCAACATTCAAATCCGTATGTATTTCGCAAATTTCTATGTCTACAATGCTCTGCATAGAGCTACTATAGCTAATTGCTCCCACTTTCAATATGTATCCAGATCGAGACTTACAGTCATCTAGATTGATGTAAACAACTTGCATCAACGTAACTCTTTACGACAAACTCTTTTATCACCTCCATAACCGAGAAATATTTCCTTAGTTCTCTAAGGATAATTTTGACCGCTGTCCAGTGATCTGCTCCTAGATCACTATTGTACTCCCTTGGTAGAATGATTCTAAGGTATACAATAGGACTGGTAAACAGCATAGCATACTTTATAGAACATATGACTAAGGCATAGGGAATGACTTTTCATTCTCTTTCTATTTTCGGCTGTGGTTGGGTTTTGAGTCTTTACTCAACTTCACACCTTGCAACATAGGCAAGAACTCCTTCTTTGACTGTTCCATTTTGAACTACTTCAAAATCTTGTCAAGGTATGTACTCATTGAAAAAACTTATCAAGCGTCTTGATCTATCTCTATAGATATTGATGTTCAATGTGTAAGAAGCTTCATCGAGGTCTTTCTTTGAAAAAACTCTTTTCAAACACTCCTTTATGCTTTCCAGAAAATTCTACATTATTTCTGATCAACAATATGTCATTCACATATACTTATCAGAAATGTTGTAGTGCTTCCACTCACTTTCTTGTAAATACATGCTTCACCGCAAGTCTGTATAAAACCATATGCTTTGATCACTTTATCAAAGCATATATTCCAACTCCGAGATGCTTGCACCAGTCCATAGATGGATCGTTGGAGCTTGCTCAATTTGTTAGCACCTTTAGGATTGACAAAACCTTCTGGTTGCATCATATACAACTCTTCTTTTAAGAAATACATGAAGGAATACAGTTTTGACATCCATTTGCCAGATTTCATAAAATGCGGCAACTGCTAACATGATTCGGACATACTTTTAAGCATCGATACGAGTGAGAAAATCTCATCATAGTCAACACCTTGAACTTGTCGAAAACATTTTGCGACAATTCGAGCTTTGTAGATAGTAACACTACTATCAACGTCCGTCTTCCTCTTGAAGATCCATTTATTTTGAATGAATCACCGATCATCGGGCAAGTCAATCAAAGTCCATACTTTGTTCTCATACATGGATCCCATCTCAGATTTCATGGCCTCAAGCCATTTCGTGGAATCTGGGCTCATCATCGCTTCCTCATAGTTCGTAGGTTCGTCATGGTCAAGTAACATGACATCCAAAACAGGATTACCGTACCACTCTGGTGTGGATCTCACTCTCGTTAACCTACGAGGTTCGGTAGTAACTTGATCTAAAGTTACATGATCTTCATCATTAGCTTCCTCACTAATTGGGGTAGGAGTCACAGGAACAGATTTCTGTGAAAAACTATTTTCCAATAAGGGAGCAGGTACAGTTACCTCATCAAGTTCTACTTTCCTCCCACTCACTTCTTTTGAGAGAAACTCCTTCTCTAGAAAGGATCCATTCTTAGCAACGAATGTCTTGCCTTCGGATCTGTGATAGAAGGTGTACCCAACTGTCTCCTTTGAGTATCCTATGAAGACACATTTCTCCGATTTGGGTTTGAGCTTATCAGGATGAAACTTTTTCACATAAGCATCGCAACCCCAAACTTTAAGAAACGACAACTTTGGTTTCTTTGCCAAACCACAGTTCATATGGCGCCGTCTCAATGGATTTAGATGGTGCCCTATTTATCATGAATGCAGCTGTCTCCAATGCACAACCCCAAAACGATAGTGGTAAATCGGTAAGAGACATCATAGATTGCACCATATCTAATAAAGTACGGTTATGATGTTCGGACACACCATTATGCTGTGGTGTTCCAGGTGGCATGAGTTGCGAAACTATTCCGCATTGTTTCAAATGAAGACCAAACTCATAACTCAAATATTCTCCTCCACGATCAGATCGTAGAAACTTTATTTTCTTGTTATGATGGTTTTCCACTTCACTCTGAAATTATTTGAACTTTTCAAATGTTTCAGATTTATGTTTCATCAAGAAGATATACCCATACCTTACTCAAATCATCTGTGAAGGTTGGAAAATAACGATACCTGCCGCGAGCCTCAACACTCATCGGACTGCATACATTAGTATGTATTATTTCCAACAAGTCTGTTACTCGCTCCATTGTTCCGGAGAACGGAGTCTTAGTCATCTTTCCCATGAGGCATGGTTCACAAGCATCAACTGATTCATAATCAAGTGATTCCAAAAGCCCATCAACATGGATTTTCTTCATGCGATTTACACCAATATGACCTAAACGGCAGTGCCACAAATAAGTTGCACTATCATTATTAACTTTGCATCTTTTGGCTTCAATATTATGAATATGTGTTTCACTATGATCGAGATTCAATAAACCATTCACCTTGGGTGTATGACCATTGAAGGTTTTATTCATGTAAACAGAACAACAATTATTCTCTCACTTTAAATGAATAACCGTATTGTAATAAACATGATCAAATCATATTTATGCTTAATGCAAACACCAAATAACATTTATTTAGGTTCAACACTAATCCCGAAAGTATAGGGAGTGTGCGATGATGATCATATCAATCTTGGAACCACTTCCAACACACATCATCGCTTCACCCTTAACTAGTCTCTGTTCATTCTGCAACTCCCGTTTCGAGTTACTAATCTCAGCAACTGAACTAGTATCAAATACCGAGGGGTTGCTATAAACACTAGTAAAGTGCACATCAATAACATGTATATCAAATATACCTTTGTTCACTTTGCCATCCTTCTTATCCGCCAAATACTTGGGGCAGTTCTGCTTCCAGTGACCAGTCCCTTTGTAGTAGAAGCACTTAGTCTCAGGCTTAGGTCTAGACTTGGGCTTCTTCACTTGAGAAGCAACTTGCTTGACGTTCTTCTTGAAGTTCCCCTTCTTCCCTTTGCCCTTTTCTTGAAACTAGTGGTCTTGTCAACCATCAACACTTGATGCTTTTCTTGATTTCTACCTTCATCGATTTTAGCATCATGAAGAGCTTGGGAATCATTTCTGTTATCCCTTGCATATTATAGTTCATCACGAAGTTCTAGTAACTTGGTGATCGTGACTAGAGAATTCTGTCGATCACTATATTATCTAGAAGATTAACTCCCACTTGATTCAAGTGATTGTAGCACCCAAACATTCTGAGCACATGCTCACTAGCTGAGCTATTCTCCTCCATTTTGTAGGCAAAGTACTTGTCAAAGGTCTCATACCTTTTGACATGGGCGTGTGTCTGAAATACTAATTTCAACTCTTGGAACATCTTATATGCTCCGTGGCATTCAAAACATTTTTGAAGTCCTGGTTCTAAGCCGTAAAGCATGGTGCACTAAACTATCAAGTAGTCATCATACCGAGCTTTGCCAAACGTTCATAACGTCTGCATATGCTCCTGCAATAGGTCCATCACCTAGCGGTGCATCAAGGACATAATTATTCCGTGCAGCGATGAGGATAATCCTCAGATCATAGATCCAATCCGCATCATTGCTACTAACATCTCTCAATTTATTTTTCTCTAGGAACATATCAAAAATAAAGAAGCTATGTGCGAGCTATTGATCTACAACATAGATATGAAAATACTATCAGGACTAAGTTCATGATAAATTTAAGTTCAATTAATCATATTACTTAAGAACTCCCACTTAGATAGACATCCCTCTAATCATCTAAGTGATCACATGATCCATATCAACTAAACCATAACCGATCATCACGTGAAATGGAGTAGTTTTCAATGGTGAACATCACTATGCTGATCATATCTACTATATGATTCACGCTCGACCTTTTGGTCTCAGTGTTCCGAGGCCATATCTGCATATGCTAGGCTCTTCAAGTTTAACCTGAGTATTCCGCGTGTGCAAAACTGTCTTACACCCGTCATAGATGAACGCTGAGCTTATCACACCCGATCATCACGTGGTGTCTCAGCACGACGAACTTTGGCAACGGTGCATACTCAAGGAGAACACTTGTACCTTGAAATTTAGTGAGAGATCATCTTATGAAGCTACCGCCGAACTAAGCAAAATAAGATGTATAAAAGATAAACATCACATGCAATCAAAAATATGTGACATGATATGGCCATCATCATCTTGTGCCTTTGATCTCTCTAAAGTACTTCCATGATCTCCATTGTTACCGGCATGACACCATGATCTCCATCATCTTGATCTTTTATCAACGTGTCGTCACATGGTCATCTCACCAGCTATTGCTTTTGAACCTATTGCTTTCGCATAGCGATAAAGTAAAGCAATTACATGGCACTTGCATCTTATGCAATAAAGAGACAACCATAAGGCTCCTGTCAGTTGCCGATAACTTTAACAAAACATGATCATCTCATACAACAATTTATATCTCATCGCATCTTGACCATATCACATCACAACATGCCCTGCAAAAACAAGTTAGACGTCCTCTACTTTGTTGTTCAAGTTTTACGTGGCTGCTACGGGCTGAGCAAGAACCATTCTACCTACGCATCAAAACCACAACGATATTTCGTCAAGTTAGTGCTGTTTTAACCTTCAACAAGGACCAGGCGTAGTCATACTTGGTTCAACTAAAGTTGGAGAAGTTGATACCCGCCAGCCACCTGTGTGCAAAGCATGTCGGTAGAACCAGTCTCACGTAAGCGTACACATAATGTCAGTCCGGGCCGCTTCATCCAACAATACCACCGAACCAAAGTATGACATACTAGTAAGCAGTATGACTTGTATCTCCCACAACTCACTTGTGTTCTACTCGTGCATATAACATCTACGCATAAACCTGGCTCGGATGCCACTGTTGGGGAACGTAGTAATTTCAAAAAAAATCCTACTCACACGCAAGATCACGGAGATGCATAGAAACGAGAGGGGAGTGTGTTGTCCACGTACCCTTGTAGACTGTTAAGGGGAACCGTTATGACAACGCAGTTGATGTAGTCGTACATCTTCACGATCGACCAATCCTCAGTACCGAACGTACGGCACCTCCGCGTTCAGCACACGTTCAGCTCGGTGACGTCCCGTGAACTCACGATCCAGTAGAGGTCAAGGGATAGTTTCGTCAGCACAACGACGTGGTGATGATGTTGATGAAGCTACCGTCACAGGGCTTCGCCTAAGCACCGCTACAGTATGATCGAGGTGGATTATGGTGGAGGGGGCACCGCACACAGCTGGGAGAGATCAATGATCAACTTATGTGTTCTAGGGTGCCCAGTGCCCCCGTATATAAAGGAGCAAGGGGGGAGGCCGGCCGGCCCTCCTTGGGCGCGCCCGGGGGAGGAGTCCTCCTCCTAGTAGGAGTAGGACTCCCCTTTCCTACTCCTACTAGGAGGAGGAAAGGAAGGGGGAAGGGGAGAAGGAAGGAGAGGGAGGAAAGGAGGAAAGGGGGGCCGGCCCCCTAGTTCAATTCGGTTTGGGCTAGGGGGGCCGCGCGCCCTGCCTCCTCTCTTCCACCACTTGGCCCATGAGGCCCAATACTTCTTCCCCGTATTCCTGTAACTCCCCGGTACTCCGAAAAATACCCGAATCACTTGGAACCTATCCGATGTCCAAATATAGTCGTCCAATATATCGATATTTACGTCTCGACCATTTCGAGACTCCTCATCATGTCCCCGATCTCATCCAGGACTATGAACTACCTTCAGTACATCAAATCACATAAACTCATAATACCGATCGTCACAGAACTTTAAACATGCGGACCCTACGGGTTCGAGAACTATGTAGACATGACCGAGATACGTCTCCGGTCAATAACCAATAGCGGAACCTGGATGCTCATATTGGTTCCTACATATTCTACGAAGATCTTTATAGGTCAAACCACATAACAACATACGTCGTTCCCTTTGTCATCGGTATGTTACTTGCCCGAGATTCGATCGTCGGTATCTCAATACCTAGTTCAATCTCGTTACCAGCAAGTCTCTTTACTCGTTCCGTAATACACTATCCCACAACTAACTCATTAGTTGCATTGCTTGCAAGGCTTATAGTGATGTGTATTATCGAGAGGGCCCAGAGATACCTCCCCGACAATCGGAGTGACAAATTCTAATCTTGATCTATTCCAACTCAACAAGTACCATTGGAGACACCTATAGAGCACCTTTATAATCACCCAGTTACGTTGTGACGTTTGGTAGCACACAAAGTGTTCCTCCGGTATTCGGGAGTTGCATAATCTCATAGTCAGAGGAACATGTATAAGTCACGAAGAAAGCAGTAGCAACAAACTAAACGATCATCGTACTAAGCTAACGGAATGGGTCAAGTCAATCACATCATTCTCTAATGATGTGATCCCGTTAATCAAATGACAACTCATGTCTATGGCTAGGAAACTTGACCATCTTTGATTCAACGAGCTAGTCAAGTAGAGGCATACTAGTGACACTCTGTTTGTCTATGTATTTGCACATGTACTAAGTTTCCGGTTAATACAATTCTAGCATGAATAATAAACATTTATCATGATATAAGGAAATCAATAATAACTTTATTATTGCCTCTAGGGCGTATTTCCTTCAAAAACATGTGTATGTTGGTTCATTAGTAATAAGAAGTGTTCTTAAGTTCTATAAAAGGGTCTTTTACATTTGTGTCTGTAACACGAACCCACTACTCGGATTTATCCCTAATTTTGAAGTGTGCACAAAATTTCCCCTCTGCCGTTAGGTGCCCTTATAGAAATGCCCTTACCGTCCAGTCAAAGGGCTTTGACTATCTACGGGGCCTTTGCTGGACATTTTTGCCCCTGGAAAATATAAAATAGAAATTAAAAAAGAAGAGAGAGAGAGAGAGAGAGAGAGCTTGCTTTTTGGCCCAAGTGCACAGCGCCAGGCCCAGTCCATCTTCCCCAATAATCGTGCTCTTCAGCTTGTCGACTACGCACGCGCCGATGAGCGCCACTATTGGCTGCTATTCGACAGCTGACGCCACAATAGCTTGAGTAGGGCTACTTCATGATGCGTGCAGCCCCCTGGAAAACTCTAGCTAGCTTTCCCTCCCCCATCGCTCTCCTCGACTCAGCCGCATCATAGAACAGTCATCGCCATGGCCTTCGTCGTTGCCGCGTCCATCGTCCTCACAGATGGCTGAAAATCTGTCCTGGAGACGTGCACGCCTCAAATACGTCTCCTCCCAGGAGCAGCTTGAGCACGACCTCCCCAACTCGCCCGACCGACCGTCTTCCTCGTTTGCGGCCACTGGAACATCATCATCGATTCGTCACCCCTCAGCTGCTAAACCAAAAATCAATGTCACCGCCGTGCTCATAGTGACCCTAAGATGTTGCCCAACCCCCTAAACCACTGAATCCATGCTCGCCTGCTTGAATCCGCCGAGCACCGCCGTCGGTCACCGCCTAGCTCGTCATTGCGGTTGATTCCTCCCACCCCTGCACACTTCGTTGGTACCATTGCACGTGCCCCATCGCGCTTGTCCGATCTGTACTTTCCGCCGACCAAATGGTTGCCGGAGTTGCAACTCCGGCTATCGCGGCCATGGCTTTGGTCATCGGAGTGCACCACCATTTCAAACGCTACCTGGGTCATAGACGCGTGGGCCCAGGTCGTCAGCTAATTAGACTAAACTTAATTAAACTATTAGATTAGGTATAATTTTGTAGTTGACTTAGATGTATATATATAATTAATCTAAAATAAAATAGCCTATGACAAGTGGGCCTAATCCCCTGTTGGCCCACTGGTCATACACCATGGCTATTTTTTTCTTCCTTTTTCTTTTGTTCCTATGGATGAGGGGGCCCACCATAAGTGGAAGTGAGAGGAGAGAGAGAGAGAGAGTTGTTTCCTTCAAAAAATATATGGATAACTGGGCCCACCTGTAAGTGACACATGTGAACATGGGCAAAATGTCCAACAAACGCCTCGTAGACGGTCAAGGCCCTTTTGACCGGACGGTAACATCATGGAAGGGCATTCTTATAAGGACACATAATGATAGAGGGCAAATTTGAGCACACTTCAAAATTAGGTATAAATTTGAGTAGTGGGTTCGAGTTAGGGACACAAATGTAAAAGTCCCTTTATAAAAACACTGGACCAAATTGTTTTTATTCTCTAGGATTTCTACCTATTGGAATAAACGCTCAAGTACTATAAACAAAGTTTCATTTTGTATGTATGGTTTTAAATATTTTAATTAAATATGCAACATTATCATTTTTTATTTCTACAAATGACGTGTTTGTTTTCAATATATACGCTAGACAAAAATGATAAAAAAAACTATGCATACTTCTTTGGATATTTTGTTGGGAATTTTTAAAGTATAAGTGTAGGATTATTCTTACTTCGTATGTACAATTCCACATAATGGGTACTTTTTAGCATCCGTGGTGAAAAAAAATTCAAAGATGAAATCCAAACCTTGTTATAGAAACACAAAGTAAACTAACATTGATATCGTAAAATAAAAATTCCTCTCTATAGGCTAGCATAGAGAGTACTATCTACAAATGATATGTGAAACCATTTTATATTGTGTTGCAAACCCTTTGTACACTATTCATTGTTCTGACTTAATTAGGACAAATAATGTAGCATAACCACAATTCCATGTATCTTTTGATCCTCCCACCAAATAGAGAATATGTCTATTCTACATAGCATAAAGAATCATCAATAATAACTCAAGGACGCATATACCACATATGATTTTATCAAACATACCACCCATTACAACACTTCTACTCTAGTTGTTGGACGCACGGAGCATACAACCTGTTAAGACAAAAAGTAAAATCAAGCCACCGGATAAGAACCAAGCTCAAGCTCTAAGAAACATGTATTTATCCAGTGAATAAGCTACACAATTGCATAAAATGAATTACATCAATGATAATATCAATTTTGGTTGCTAATTGATGCTATAATGCATAAGATACACTTTTCTAAATCAATACAACTATAGTGCATCCATGTTGTTTGTTTGCGTTTCAACATGTTTGTCGTTGTTATGTGAAATTCATGTCTTGTTTTCCAAGAGAACCAATCATGCCATGTCTGTTTTGGATCATTTAATATCCCTTTTCCACTTAATGAATATGTCGAGATCCTAACTATTGACCCAAAAAATGATGTTCAGTATATATGAATTACCCAAAACTAAAGTACCTTTACATAAATGTCCTGGTGAAAAAGTTATAGGAATTTGAAATAGACGGAACCATAGGACCATGATTTTGGTATGTTATTGTTGGATGGGGTTGTGGATATTTGTCATTCCATACTATGTTACATAATAATCATGGGGCGACACATATAGAGGATCAGATTGGGTGCACACGAGACAATGATTTACCTAGGTTCAAGCCCTGGAGATGATGTAATACCCTACTCCTTCCTGTCTAATTGTATTGATCGTATCTCATGAGAGATGCGTATTGAGGTACATTGGAGGGTTTGAGGTGTGTTGGAATCTAGAGGATGCGGAATCGGGAGGCCCCTACCTACCCTTATATAGGTGGACAAGGGGTAGGGTTACATGCATGGACCCGGGTCGTTTTACATGGCTTGTACCTACATATCTTGTAGTACATGTTGATGATGCACCCTCAGGAGGCGGCATGTCGGGTAGTGGGCCTGGACCGATTGCCGACCAGGTGGGCGAACTTCCGGTAGCTTGAGGTACTCCTGGTACATTACACCGTTAATATTTGTAAGATCCCATATTTTTAGGCATCTGGATAAACATCATTGAAATAAAAATTTAATGAAGTTCACACCTTCCATGAAAGCATTTATAGGCCAAATAGTGAGAAATTATGATTCAGTGGGATTTTTAAAAAACGGGCATATGAGAGTTAGAAAAAACATTATCATTAATAATGTACATTTTCTACTACAAAAATTACTCATCAATCATCACCACCATTTCTTAAGTGAGACGGCTAACTTAGGTCTTGACTACTATTAAGTATATAAGTATATTACCTAGTAGTTGAATAATATCTTATTGATATAAGGCACAAGCTAATACAATGACCTTTCTTACACAATATTAATTAGCGCCTACAAATTTAGAACGATGATCTAGCTATTTGTTGATGGTAATTTCGTCGGTGCCTCCTCGCGGTATGGTATTTCTATGTGATTTGCTTGGTCATGGAGCTACGACCGGGTCACCAAGCATCACCAAGCAATGATTTACCGAGGTCTAGCCCCCATGTAATAGCCCTACCCCTTCGTTGCTCGTATTTTATATCAAGGCGAGGTATAATTGTGGCTACAATATATGAACTCAACAAGTTTATACACAACTTGTAGGATACGGTGGACGAACTAGATGATCTGCTCTCTTCTGTGGTCTTGGCCTCCTCATGTACCCGTGGACAAACTATACAATGGTTCGTCAGATGATCTTCTCTTATGCATTCAACACCACTTAAAGAAGACACAAAATGTTATACAGTAAAATGTGTATCCTTGTTTCTCATCTCCTGCAATCAACACTCTCATGCATATAAACATGTGATGATTAAAATTAATTAAGAAGTTAAGATAAGGTGAGATGAAAAGAAGGCAGATCATACCTTTCATTTTAAAATAGCATCTCTTTCCTAAAAAAGCAAACGACTTTCCTCTCTCTTCGTTCTACATCAACGATCATTCTATAGTTGAAAGGAAACATTCTAGAAACAATGCTAAGATAGAACCATTATATGCGGCCTTGATGTACATGGTTAGAAAGGATCGGGTCTGGAATGATGATATACCCGATAGAGTTGGGGTAGCACCGATTGAAGAGAAGCTTGTCCAACATCGTCTCAGATGGTTTGTGCATATTCGTTGTAGGCCTCCAAAAGCTCCAGTGCATAGTGAACGACTAAAGCATGATGATAATGTCAAGAGGAGTTCGGGTAGACCAAACTTGACTTGGGCGAAGTCCCTAAAGAGAGATATGAAGGACTAAAATATCACCAAAGAACTAGCCTTGGACGGGGTGTGTGGTAGTTAGCTATCGACTTACCAGAACCATGAGTTGGTTTCGAGATCTTACGGGTTTCAGCTCTAGCCTACCCCAACTTATTTGGGACTAAAGGCTTTGTTGTTGTTGTTGTGGTGGTGGTGGTGGTGGTCATCGTCGTCTTGATGTACACAGTTATATGTCACTGAATTGTTTGGCATATGCTTCATGGAATGTCTTAATTAAGCAACAATGAAGATAGAGGGTTTGGGACGAATATCACACATATTTAAAATATTTACATGGTTACTTGATTCACCTCCATTTACCAAAATGCTTGTCATGTGAATAACCTAAGTTAAATGTCTCCCTAATACCACATGGAAAATGCGGTCATTTATCCGATTGATATAAAAATGAAGTCCCTAAGGCCATCTATAGTGTTGTGGAATATGACTAAAAAACCAAGAATATTTTTAGCGCATCATGGTTCTGCAACTATAAAACTATGCGCAATTAGCAAAACATGTTAAAGAGGCATATTCGACTAGCGCACATGACTCACATAGTTTAATGATTAGATCCACGACATGTAACATCCAATTAAGTCCTTGACCTAGAGTCCAAATCAAACACAACACTCTAGCTTCCATAAGAGGCACATCGACTCTCAAAATTTCTACACTCTCTAGCTCATTCACATTTGATATTTTGGCTGGGTCTTTACTTTGCCTATGAAACACCAGTTAACAAATTATATGTGTTGCGATATATACTAACGAAATGTGACGAATACTATAATATTACTTTGTGCTCATTGGAACAATAAGATGTATGTTTCATTATCCAAGCTAAAGATGTCAAGTCAAATTATGTGTGTTTATGTGTGTAGTTAGTAGTTACAACATGACAACAACTGAAAAGTTTCTTTGAACAAAAATTATGTGGCACCAATTTGTGTTGATAAACTCCCATACTACTGTATGAAATGTTTGCAAAAACTTAATCCAAAATGAAAAATGGGTGACCATGTTTTGGGAACTAAGTCACATCACGATATAGTTACCAAAACATTGGCAAACTATTCTTTTGCGGGGAATTGACAAATTAATAGTTAATAAATCATATCCATACGATAGTTTCTGTGAATACTAATGAAGTATGATTTCAATCATATGTAACATAACCCACATACTATTGGCTTATATATTAAGAAACTTGAATATGAACAACCATGTACGTATTTAGAGATATTACTAAGGAATTTGTTTCAACAACATACACATATGGTTTTCATGTATTGAAAGACCGAACAATTATAAATTTTCAAAATTGGGAAATTTTTCAAGTGCCTATAATGGTGAGCTTACAAAGACTATTGGGGTAGTGCTTATTATCTAGCACGATATAGGTTGTGACAATTATTACATAAGGAGATATATATTATGATAGAGATAGGCCACAAACAGAAAATGCCAAAAACATATATTCTTGTGATGCCAAAACCACATGGGGCATAATGATGACAATCGTTGGGTTGTCGGGCTACATTTACGCAACTTTCGAGGTCACGGGCACGGGAGAGATTAGTTGGACTTATATAGATCTGTTGCATGATCGCCACATGGCGATAATGACAAGTTGCGGGTTGTGCGGTGCCGAGGATTCTTGGCAGCACTCCCTACTTGATTGCACGGTAGCACGATGTGTTTGGGAACTCCAAGATCCTGACCTGGTAGAAGCTTTGAACAATACCACGTAACTAGATGCGGAGAGATGGATTTTTTCTCTTATAGAAATGTTGTCTTGTGATGAGTTTACCCAAGTTCTGGTGACGATGTGGTCTATCTGGTATGCGAAAAGGCAGACCCTACACGAACATGTTTTCCAGAGCCCACTAGTGACGCATAATTTCATCACGAAATATCCGAGGGAGCTAAAGGACTGCAAAGCCGGTGCAATCCAGGGCTGCAACTGAACCGAGGCCACATGTGCAGCTGAGGTGGGTACCACCATAGCCTGGAATAACAAAAATTAGAGTGGATGGGGCAGTCGCCAAAAACCTAAATGAAGGTACGTTTAGTGCGGTTTGCAGGGATTCATCTGGTACATACCTTGGAGCATCAGTTATACGATGTAGGGGAATTACTGACCCAACAACTTTGGAGGCACTGGCTTGTCATGAAGCCATGGCGCTAGCCACAGATCTTGCATTATCGCATGTGTTAGTGGCATCGGACTTCCAAGGAGTAGTTCATGACATCAAGAACAATACTGGAGGTACATATGTTAGTATCGTCAAGGAAATTATGGGAACTTCTAGGAATTTTCATGTTTGTACCTTCATCTTTGAAGGGAGAGAATCATATTTCGAGGCACATAGCCTTGCTAAACATGCTTTTGGTCTGGATGTCGGGCGCCATGTGTGGCTCATCAACCCGCCGGACTTACATTGCATCCCCAGGAACCTGATTACTTAATAAAGCAAAGTATGTTTAGACTCAAAAAAGATAGATGTTATGGTTCTAGGTGGTGGCATGGGTGGGCAATTCCTTTAACTTTTTGCTGCAAAATAGTACTTGTAAGATCTATTGGATGCACTAAACCAATGAGTATATGTTTTGCCTTTTTGTTTTTTTCTAGTTTTTTATTACCAAGTCACGTATTTCAATATATACAACATATAGATGTTTTGCTCCCCTCGCCACCGCTCGAACCTAGCCGCCACCCTCCCATTCCCCTATCTTCTCCCCTCATCATTGCCAGAGACACTCACCAGTGAGCCAACTGACATCGATGAAGGTAGCGGCGAGGCCCTCGTCGCTCCCCCTCACGTGGACAACTTTGAAGGTCGGGGTGGCGACTCTGGGTGGAGATGGCTGTGGTGGCCTAGGTATTCTCACAATGGCGATGAGTGACATGGGCGCGACGACAACACACATCATGCAACTACCTCGGGCACAATGCTCACGGAGATGGTTGTAGCCTGGAGGCGCGGTGACATTGTGACAAATGTGCGGTGGTTACTTGACATGACTAGAGGGACTGCATTAACGTCTTACTCCTCCACCCCCTCATAGTCGTCCCCTGCCTAGGGGCAATCTGGTCGGTGGGGGTTGTGGTGGCAAATGTGAGGGAGGAGGCTATGGGGATGTAGTTGGTGGATCTTTGATTCCTACATCACGAACTAGATATGGTTATTACTCTACATCCGGTGTCCCCCCGTCCCTCATCGGCGTGGATCGAAGATGGTGCAATAGTGTCCAGAAGCATTGCGATGAGGCCCTGTACATGCTTCCAGTGTTTTTTCCAATGGCGCGGGCGGGATTAGGGCACTCAAGATGTCGAGATCCAACAAGAGGGTCTTTGCCAACCAGTAGAATGGTTGCCGGCAGTGATGCATCAGTGACAAGTATGTGCATATTTCATGTGAAAATCCATGACATGGCTCTTCCATCTTAACCAGGCACTGTTGATGTGTGTGCGTCATGCCCTTGTTGAAGGTGTTGGTTTTAAGCTCATATTTAGGGATTAAAATCCCATGTTTGACCTCTTAGACTCGTTAACATTAGTGCATGTCCTGTGATGCCTTGGTGAAGGTGTTGTATAGGAGTAGCTTGCATGTTCTCTAATTGATCACTCGTTGTAGGGTTCTTGGTAGGATTGTGGGGCTATTATTGTGCATTGGACTTTTTCTCTTTACCCTTTCCAAAGACCATTTATCCAGCATTGATGATGGGCTTTGGCTGGCATTGTTGAATAGTCTATAATGTATGTAAATGTGTACAACAACCAATCCAGAGGCCAGGGGTTAATAATCCTTTAACAAAATCAATGTTTTTAAAATTTCCAATTTACTGAAATTCCTCTTTTTCCAAACAGAGGCAATAGATTTGCCTCGTCCATTAGTTTAGGAGTTAGACAAGGATTTACATAAAATAAAAGAGTATAAAAAAGACATTACTCTCCATGCATGTTTTGTCTCGAATGTTTCGCACCTTCAATAGTCCAAAGGGTTGCCTCTTTCTTGATTACGTTAAGGGGATGGTCGACAGTGTAGACTTCTGGTGGAAGACCCGTGCATTTATCTCTTACAAATTATCCACCAAATGAGCATGGTTACTTGGTTAGAGAAGCCATGGCCCTTCTGTTTGGCTTATTTTTCATTTTACATCACTCCTTGATGGAACGCTCAACTATACAATAGGAAGTGTCGAGGATTTCAAGTCAAAGCCCCTCTTTGCTCATTATCCATACAGAGTCTCAAAGTGAACGAATATTTGTAGGAAAGATGGACGTAGAGTCTTGTTGTCTTTTGAAACTTTCCAATTCTTCCTATTTAAGGCCGCATAGACTAGATGGGAGATACTTTGGTCCTTTTACCTTGTACCTAAGGGGAGACCCAGAAGGGGACTCGCATGCCATTGTTAATGGAGATGGTGTTGGAAGCATGGAACAAGTCCAAGTTTGCCTCATCACATGGCTTTCCCATGCCCACCCACATCTTTCATGGTTCTTTCCATTCTAACCAAGTCCATCACAACCATAGTGCTCGAGCAAATTTATTAAGGTGAAGGAGTCCACTGCCACAAAGGTCAGTGGGATGACATATGCTCCCTCCCCCAAATTGATGTTACACACACCGATTGTTTTGTTGGTCCCAGAGAAAAGGAAGGCCCCCTTGAATTTATTGATGTTGCGAATGACGCTTAGTAGGACGACGTGAACCATGAGGAGTGACGTGGTAAACCGCTTGCGATGTGAGCACCTACTTGATAAGGACGTGTTTTGGCCGTAGTGGTGATATTTTTTCCTCCCAAGTTACAAATCTTGTCGCGCATTTGTCCTTGTGGTATTGGAACTCCATCCTCTTAGGTTTGCAAACCAATAGAGGGAGACCTAGGTATTTGATTGGTAAGGATGCACGATTTGCCTGGAAGCTCTGTACACGTTCCTCCTAGTCTAGGTGTCGGCACGGGATATGGAAGACTGAGTTTTTTTGGAAGTTTGGTTTTAGTCCCGTGACCTCCAAAAACAATGCAAGATGCTTGAAAGATTGTCAATGTCCTCTTTTATCGGTACCATAAACACCGCCATGTCATCTGCATAAATGGTGGTCCTAAACATGGTTCTCCGACCTTTTATCTCGTGAAGAAGGCCATGCCGCCTAGCTGAGTCAAGAATCTGTTAGAGAGGGTCAATAACGATGATAAAAAGGAGCAGCAAAAGCATCTTGACAAAGACCCCACCCATGCATGATGGGAGGGTCAACCTATTGGGGAACGTACTGATGTCTACTACACAACCTTCTTCTTGTAGACATTGTTGGGCCTCCAAGTGCAGAGGTTTGTAGGACAGTAGCAAATTTCCCTCAAGTGGATGACCTAAGGTTTATCAATCCGTAGGAGGCGTAGGATGAAGATGGTCTCTCTCAAGCAACCCTGCAACCAAATAACAAAGAGTCTCTTGTGTCCCCAATACACCCAATACAATGGTAAATTGTATAGGTGCACTAGTTCGGCGAAGAGATGGTGATACAAGTGGTATATGGATGGTAGATAGAGGTTTTTGTAATCTGAAAATATAAAAACAGCAAGGTAACTAATGATAAAAGTGAGCACAAACGGTATTGCAATGCGTTGAAACAAGGCCTAGGGTTCATAATTTCACTAGTGCAAGTTCTCTCAACAATAATAACATAATTGGATCATATAACTATCCCTCAACATGCAACAAAGAGTCACTCCAAAGTCACTAATAGCGGAGAACAAACGAAGAGATTATGGTAGGGTACGAAACCACCTCAAAGTTATCCTTTCTGATATATCTATTCAAGAGTCCGTAGTAAAATAACACGAAGCTATTCTTTCCATTCAATCTATCATAGAGTTCGTACTAGAATAACACCTTAAGACACAAATCAACCAAAACCCTAATGTCACCTAGATACTCCAATGTCACCTCAAGTATCCGTGGGTATGATTATACGATATGCATCACACAATCTCAGATTCATCTATTCAACCAACACAAAGAACTTCAAAGAGTGCCCCAAAGTTTCTACCGGAGAGTCAAGAACAAAACGTGTGCCAACCCCTATGCATAAGTTCACGAGGTCACGGAACTCGCAAGTTGATCACCAAAACATACATCAAGTGGATCACATGATATCCCATTGTCACCACAGATAAGCACGTGCAAGACATACATCAAGTGTTCTCAAATCCTTAAAGGCTCAATCTGATAACATAACTTCAAAGGGAAAACCCAATCCATTACAAGAGAGTAGAGGGGGAGAAACATCATAAGATCCAACTATAATAGCAAAGCTCGCGATACATCAAGATCGTACCGCCTCAAGAACACGAGAGAGAGAGAGAGAGAGATCAAACACATAGCTACTGGTACATACCCTCAGCCCCGAGGGAGAACTACTCCCTCCTCGTCATGGAGAGCGCCGGGATGATGAAGATGGCCACCGGAGAGGGATTACCCCTCCGGCAGGGTGCCGAAACGGGTCTAGATTGGTTTCCGGTGGCTACGGAGGCTTCTGGCGGCGGAACTCCCGATCTATTGTGCTCCCCGAAGTTTTTAGGATATATGGACATATATAGGAGGAAGAAGTATGTCGGTGGATCTCTGGGCTGTCCACGAGACAGGGGCGCGTGCCCAGGGGGTGGGCGCGCCCCCACCCTCGCGGGCAGCCCGAGACTCTCCTGGTCCCTCTCCGATACTCTGTAGGCTTCTTCTGGTCCAAAAATAAGTTCCGTGAAGTTTGAGGTCAATTGGACTCCGTTTGATTTTCCTTTTCTACGATACTCTAAAACAAGGAAAAAACAGAAACTAACACTGGGCTCTGGGTTAATAGGTTAGTCCCAAAGATCATATAAAATAGCATATAAATGCATATAAAACATCCAAGGTTGATAATATAATAGCATGGAACAATAAAAAATTATAGATACGTTGGAGACGTATCAGCATCCCCAAGCTTAATTCCTGCTCGTCCTCGAGTAGGTAAATGATAAAAAAACAGAATTTTTGATGTGGAATGCTACCTAACATATTTATCCATGTAATCTTCTTTATTGTGGCAGGAATATTAAGATCCATAAGATTCAAGACAAAAGTTTAATATTGACATAAAAAATAATAATACTTCAATCATACTAACTAAGCAATCATGTCTTCTCAAAATAACATGACCAAAGAAAGCTATCCCTACAAAATCATATAGTCTGGCTATGCTCCATCTTCACCACACAAAATATTTAAATCATGCACAACCCTGATGACAAGCCAAGCAATTGTTTCATACTTTTGGTGTTCTCAAACTTTTTCAACCTTCACGCAATACATGAGCGTGAGCCATGGACATAGCACTATAGGTGGAATAGAATGGTGGTTGTGGAGAAGACAAAAAAGCGGAAGATAGTCTCACATCAACTAGGCGTATCAACGGGCTATGGAGATGCCCATCAATAGATATCAATGTGAGTTAGTAGGGGTCGCCATGCAACGGATGCACTAGAGCTATAAGTGTATGAAAGCTCAACAAAAGAAACTAAGTGGGTGTGCATCCAACTTGCTTGCTCACGAAGACCTAGGGAAGTTGAGGAGGCCCATTGTTGGAATATACAAGCCAAGTTCTATAATGAAAAATTACCACTGGTATATGAAATTGATAACATATGGGACTCTCTATCATGAATATCATGGTGCTACTTTGAAGCACAAGTGTGGTAAAAGGATAGTAGCATTGTCCCTTCTCTCTTTTTGTCTCATTTTTTATTTGGGTATTTTCTCTTTTTTTATGGCCTCTTTTTTTAGTCTGGAGTCTCATCCCGACTTGTGGAGGAATCAGTCTCCATCATCCTTTCCTCACTGGGACAATGCTCTAACAATGATGATCATCACACTTTTATTTACTTGCAACTCAAGAATTACAACTCGATACTTAGAACAAGATATGACTCTATATGAATGCCTCTAGCGGTGTACCAGGATGTGCAATGATGCATGAGTGACATGTATGAAAGTATTATGAACAGTGGCTTTGCCACAAATACAATGTCAACTACATGATCATGCAAAGCAATATGACAATGATGGAGCGTGTCATAGTAAACAGAACGTTGGAAAGTTGCATGGCAATATATCTCGGAATGGCTATGGAAATGCCATAATAGGTAGGTATGGTGGCTGTTTTGAGGAAGATATATGGTGGATTTATGGTTCTGGCGAAAGTTGTGCGGTACTAGAGAGGCTAGCAATGGTGGAAGGGTGAGAGTGCGTATAATCCATGGACTCGACATTAGTCATAAAGAACTCACATACTTATTGCAAAAATCTATTAGTTATCGAAACAAAGTACTACGCGCATGCTCCTAGGGGGATAGATTGGTAGGAAAAGACCATCGCTCGTCCCCGACCGCCACTCATAAGGAGGACAATCAATAAATAAATCATGCTCCGACTTCATCACATAACGGTTCACCATACGTGCATGCTACGGGAATTACAAACTTCAACACAAGTATCTCTCAAATTCACTACTACTCAACTAGCATGACTCTAATATTACCATCTTCATATCTCAAAACAATCATCAAGTATCAAACTTCTCATAGTATTCAATGCACTTTATAGGAAAGTTTTTATTATATCCCTCTTGGATGCCCATCATATTAGGACTAAATTCATAACCAAAGCAAATTACCATGCTGTTTAGGACTCTCAAAATAATATAAGTGAAGCATGAGAGATCAATTATTTCTATAGAATAAAACCACCACCGTGCTCTAAAAGATATAAGTGAAGCACTAGAGCAAATGACAAACTACTCCAAAAGATATAAGTGAAGATCAATGAGTAGTCGAATAATTATGCAACTATGTGAAGACTCTACCATTTAATAATTTCATATCTTGATATTTTATTCAAACAGAAATAAAAAAAATAAAAAAAAATGACACTCCAAGCAAAACACATATCATGTGGTGAATAAAAATATAGCTTCAAGTAAAGTTACCGATGAACGAAGACGAAAGAGGGGATGTCTTCCGGGGCATCCCCAAGCTTAGGATTTTGGTTGTACTTTAATATTACCTTGGGGTGCCTTGGGCATCCCCAAGCTTAGGCTCTTTCCACTCCTTATTCCATAGTCCATCGAATCTTTACCCAAAACTTGAAAACTTCACAACACAAAACTTAACAGAAAACTCATAAGCTCCGTTAGTATAAGAAAATAAATCACCACTTAGGTACTATTGTGAACTCATTCTAAATTCATATTGGTGTAATATATACTGTATTCCAACTTATCTATGGTTCATACCCTCCGATACTACTCATAGATTCATCAAAATAAGCAAACAACACATCGAAAACAGAATCTGTCAAAAACAGAACAGTCTGTAGTAATCTGGATCAAACGTATACTTATGGAACTCATAAAATTCTCAAATAAATTTCTGGACGTGAGGAATTTACCTATTAATCATCTGAAAAAATAATTAACTAAATATCACTCTCCAATAAAAAATGGCAGCTAATCTCGTGAGCGCTAAAGTTTCTGTTTTTTACAACAAGATCAACAAGACTTTCCCCAAGTCTTCCCAGCGATTCTACTTGGCACAAACACTAATTACAACATAAAAAATCAATCATAACAGAGTCTATATAAAATATTTATTACTAAACAGGAACAAAAATCAAGTAGCGAAAATAAAATTGGGTTGCCTCCCAACAAGCGCTATCGTTTAACGCCCCTAGCTAGGCATGATGATTTCAATGATGCTCACATAAAAGATAAGAATTGAAACATAAAGAGAGCATCATGAAGAATATAACTAGCACATTTAAGTCTAACCCACTTCCTATGCATAGGGATTTTTTGAGCAAACAACTTATAGGAACAATAATCAACTAGCATAGGAAGGCAAAACAAGCATAACTTCAAAACTTTTAGCAAATAGAGAGGAAGCTTGATATTATTGCAATTCCTACAAGAATATGTTCCTCCCTCATAGTAATTTTCAGTAGCATCATGAATGAATTCAACAATATAACTATCACATAAAGCATTCTTTTCTTGATCTACAAGCATAGGAATTTTATTACTCTCCACATAAGCAAAATTCTTCTCATGAATAATAGTGGGAGCAAACTCACCAAAATAATTATCATGTGAGGCATAATCCAATTGAAAAATAAAATCACGATGACAAGTTTCATGGATGTCATTATTATTTATAGCATGCAAGTCATCACAATAATCATCATAGATAGCAACTTTGTTCTCATAATCAATTGGAACCTCTTCCGAAATAGTGGATTCATCACTAAATAAAGTCATGACCTCTCCAAATCCGCTTTCATCAATATAATCATCATAAATAGGAGGCATGCTTTCATCATAATAAATTTGCTCATCAAAACTTGGGGTACAAAAAATATCATCTTCATCAAACATAGCTTCCCCAAGCTTGTGGCTTTGCATATCATTAGCATCATGGAATTCAAGGAATTCATACTAACAACATTGCTATAATGCTCATCATTCAAAGATTTAGTGCCAAACATTTTAATGCATTATTCTTCTAACACTTTGGCACAATTTTCCTTTCCATCATACTCACAAAATATATTAAAAAGATGAAGCATATGAGGCAAACTCAATTCCATATTTTTTGTAGTTTTCTTTTATAAACTAAACTAGTGCTAAAATAAGAAACAAAAAGATTAGATTGCAAGATCTAAAGATATACCTTCAAGCGCTAACCTCCCCGGCAATGGCGCCAGAAAAGAGCTTGATGTCTACTACACAACCTTCTTATTGTAGATGTTGTTGGGCCTCCAAGTGAGAGGTTTGTAGGACAGTAGCAAATTTCCCTCAAGTAGATGACCTAAGGTTTATCAATCCGTAGGAGGCGTAGGATGAAGATGGTCTCTCTCAAGCAACCTGCAACCAAATAACAAAGAGTCTCTTGTGTCCCCATCACACCCAATACAATGGTAAATTGTATAGGTGCACTAGTTCGGTGAAGAGATGGTGATACAAGTGGTATATGGATGGTAGATAAAGGTTTTTGTAATCTGAAAATATAAAAACAGCAAGGTAACTAATGATAAAAGTGAGCACAAACGGTATTGCAATGCTAGGAAACAAGGCCTAGGGTTCATACTTTCACTAGTGCAAGTTCTCTCAACAATAATAACATAATTGGATCATATAACTATCCCTCAACATGCAACAAAGAGTCACTCCAAAGTCACTAATAGCGGAGAACAAATGAAGAGATTATGGTAGGGTACGAAACCACCTCAAAGTTATCCTTTATGATATATCTATTCAAGAGTCCGTAGTAAAATAACACGAAGCTATTCTTTCCGTTCAATCTATCATAGAGTTCGTACTAGAATAACACCTTAAGACACAAATCAACCAAAACCCTAATGTCACCTAGATAATCCAATGTCACCTCAAGTATCCGTGGGTATGATTATACGATATGCATCACACAATCTCAGATTCATCTATTCAACCAACACAAAGAACTTCAAAGAGTGCCCCAAAGTTTCTACCGGAGAGTCAAGACGAAAACATGTGCCAACCCCTATGCATAAGTTCACGAGGTCACGGAACTCGCAAGTTGATCACCAAAACATACATCAAGTGGATCACATGATATCCCATTGTCACCACAGATAAGCACATGCAAGACATACATCAAGTGTTCTCAAATCCTTAAAGACTCAATCCGATAAGATAACTTCAAAGGGAAAACTCAATCCATTACAAGAGAGTAGAGGGGGAGAAACATCATAAGATCCAACTATAATAGCAAAGCTCGCGATACATCAAGATCGTACCGCCTCAAGAACACGAGAGATAGAGAGAGAGAGAGAGATCAAACACATAGCTACTGGTACATACCCTCAGCCCCGAGGGAGAACTACTCCCTCCTCGTCATGGAGAGCGCCGGGATGATGAAGATGGCCACCGGAGAGGGATTGCCCCCTCCGACAGGGTGCAAGAACGGGTCTAGATTGGTTTTTGGTGGCTGCGGAGGCTTCTGGCGGCGGAACTCCTGATATATTGTGCTCCCCGAAGTTTTTAGGGTATATGGATATATATAGGAGGAAGAAGTACGTCGGTGGATCTCCGGGCTGTCCATGAGGCAGGGGGGCGCGCCCAGGGGGGTGGGCGCGCCCCCCACCCTCGTGGGCAAACTGGGACTCTCCTGGTCCATCTTTGATACTCCGTGGGCTTCTTCTGGTCCAAAAATAAGTTCCGTGAAGTTTCAGGTCAATTGGACTCCGTTTGATTTTCCTTTTCTGCGATACTCTAAAACAAGGAAAAAACAGAAACTGGCACTGGGCTCTGGGTTAATAGGTTAGTCCCAAAAATCATGTAAAATAGCATTTAAATGCATACAAAACATCCAAGGTTGATAATATAATAGCATGGAACAATCAAAAATTATAGATACGTTGGAGACGTATCACGTAGTAATTTCAAAAAAATTCCTATGCACACACAGGATCATGGTGATGCATAGCAACGAGAGGGGAGAGTGTGTCCACGTACCCTCGTAGACCGAATGCGGAAGCATTAGCACAACGCGGTTGATGTAGTCGTACGTCTTCATGATCCGACCGATCCAAGTACCGAACGCACGGCACCTCCGACTTCTGCACACGTTCAACTCGATGACGTCTCGTGAGCTCTGATCCAGCAAAGCTTCACAGGAGAGTTTCGTCAAAACGACGGCGTGGTGACGGTGATGATGATGCTACCGACGCAGGGCTTCGCCTAAGCACCGCTACGATATGATCGAGGTGGATTATGGTGGAGGGGGCACCGCACACGGCTAAGAGATCAATGATCAATTGTTGTGTCTATGGGGTGCCCCCTGCCCCCGTATATAAAGGATCAAGGGGAGGAGGCGGCCGGCCAGGGAGAGGCGCGCCAAGAGGGGGAGTCCTACTCCCACTAGGAGTAGGCCTCCTCCTTTTTCTAGTAGGAGTAGGAGCGGGGAAGGAAAGGGAGAGGAGGAGAAGGAAAAAGGGGGATGGCCCCCCTTGCCCTAAACCAATTCGGTTTGGGCCTTGGGGCGCACCCCACACTCCCCTTGCTGCCCTCTATTTCCACTAAGACCCATGTAGGCCCATTAAGCCCCCCGGGGGGTTCCGATAACCCCCGGTACTCCAGTATATGTCCGAAACCTTTCGGAACCTTTCCAGTGTCCGGACATAGTCGTCCAATATATCGATATTTATGTCTCGACCATTTTGAGACTCCTCGTCATGTCCGTGATCATATCCGGGACTCCGAACTACCTTCGGTACATCAAAACACAAAAACTCATAATACCGATCGCCACCGAACTTTAAGCGTGCGGACCCTACGGGTTCGAGAACTATGTAGACATGACCGAGACACGTCTCCGGTCAATAACCAATAGCGGAACCTGGATGCTCATATTGGTTCCTACATATTCTACGGTTAAATCGCATAACAACATACGTTGTTCCCTTGGTCATCGGTATGTTACTTGCCTGAGATTCGATCGTCGGTATCTCAATACCTAGTTCAATCTCGTTACCGGCTAGTCTCTTTACTTGTTCCGTAATGCACTATCCCGCAACTAACTCATTAGTTGCATTGCTTGCAAGGCTTATAGTGATGTGCATTACCGAGAGGGCCCAGAGATACCTCCTCGACAATCAGAGTGACAAATCCTAATCTTGATCTATTCCAACTCAACAAGTACCATTGGATACACCTGTACAACACCTTTATAATCACCCAGTTATGTTGTGACGTTTGGTAGCACACAAAGTGTTCCTCCGGTATTTGGGAGTTGCATAATCTCATAGTCAGAGGAACATGTATAAGTCATGAAGAAAGCAGTAGCAACAAACTAAACGATTATCGTGCTAAGCTAATGGAATGGGTCAAGTCAATCACATAATTCTCTAATGATGTGATCCCGTTAATCAAATGAGAACTCACGTTTATGGCTAGGAAACTTGACCATCTTTGATTCAAAGAGCTAGTCAAGTAGAGGCATACTAGTGACACTCTGTTTGTCTATGTATTCGCACATGTACTAAGTTTCCGGTTAATACAATTCTAGCATGAATAATAAACATTTATCATGATATAAGGAAATAAATAATAACTTTATTATTGCCTCTAGGGCATATTTCCTTCAGTCTCCCACTTGCACTAGAGTCAATAATCTAGATTACATAGTAATGATTCTAACACCCATGGGGCCTTGGTGCTGATCATGTTTTGCTCGTGGAAGAGGCTTAGTAAATGGGTCTGCAACATTCAGATCCGTATGTATTTTGCAAATCTCTATGTATCCCACCTGGACTTGATCCCGTATGGAGTTGAAGCGTCTCTTGATGTGCTTGGTTCTCTTGTGAAATCTGGATTCCTTTGCCAAGGCAATTGCACCAGTATTGTCACAAAAGATTTTCATTGGACCCGATGCACTAGGTATGATACCTAGATCAGATATGAACTCCTTTATCCAGGCTCCTTCATTTGCTGCTTCTGAAGCAGCAATGTACTCCGCTTCGCATGTAGAACCCGCCACGACGCTCTGTTCAGAACTGCTCCAACTGACATCTCCATCGTTCAATATAAACATGTATCCAATTTGCGATTTAGAATCGTCTGGATCAGTGTCAAAGCTTGCATCAACCTAACCATTTATGATGAGCTCTTTGTCACCTCCATAAATGAGAAACATATCCTTAGTCCTTTTCAGGTACTTCAGGATGTTCTTGACCGCTGTATAGTGATCCACTCCTGGATTACTTTCGTACCTCCCTGCTAAACTAATAACAAGGCACACATCAGGTCTGGCACACAACATTGCATACATGATAGAGCCTATGGCTGAAGCATAGGGAACACCTTTCATTTTATCTCTATTTTCTGCAGTGGTCGGGCGTTGAGTCTTACTCAACTTCACACCTTGTAATACAGGCAAGAACCCTTTCTTTGGCTGATCCATTTTGAACTTCTTCAAAACTTTGTCAAGGTATGTGCTTTGTGAAAGTCCAATTAAGCGTCTTGATCTATCTCTATAGATCTTGATACCCAATATGTAAGCAGCTTCACCGAGGTCCTTCATTCAAAAACTCTTATTAAAGTATCCTTTTATGCTATCCAGAAATTCTATATCATTTCCAATCAACAATATGTCATCCACATGTAATATTAGAAATGCTACAGAGCTCCCACTCACTTTCTTGTAAATACAGGCTTCTCCAAAAGTCTGTATAAAACCATATGCTTTGATCACACTATCAAAGTGTTTATTCCAACTCTGAGAAGCTTGCACTAGTCCATAAATGGATCGCTAGAGCTTGCATACTTTGTTAGTACCTTTTGGATCGATTAAACCTTCAGGTTGCATCATAGACAACTCTTCTTCCAGAAATCCATTCAGCAATGCAGTCTTTACATCCAAATTGCCAAATTTCATAATCATAAAATGCGGCAATAGCTAACATGATTCGGACAGACTTAAGCATCGCTATGGGTGAGAAGGTCTCATCGTAGTCAACTCCTTGAACTTGTTGAAAACCTTTCGCAACAAGTCGAGCTTTATAGATAATAACATTACCATCAGCGTCTGTCTTCTTCTTGAAGATCCATTTATTCTCAATGGCTTGCCAATCATCGGGCAAGTCAACCAAAGTCCACACTTTGTTCTCATACATGGATCCCATCTCAGATTTCATGGCCTCAAGCCATTTTGCGGAATCTGGGCTCATCATCGCTTCCTCATAGTTCGTAGGTTCGTCATGGTCTAGCAACATGACCTCCAGAACAGGATTACCGTACCACTCTGGTGCGGATCTTACTCTAGTTGACCTACGAGGTTCGGTAGTAACTTGATCTGAAGTTTCATGATCATCATCATTAGCTTCCTCACTAATTGGTGTAGGTGTCACAAGAACCGGTTTCTGTGATGAACTACTTTCCAATAAGGGAGCAGGTACAGTTACCTCATCAAGTTCTACTTTCCTCCCACTCACTTCTTTCGAGAGAAACTCCTTCTCGAGAAAGGATCCATTCTTAGCAACGAAAGTCTTGCCTTCGGATCTGTGATAGAAGATGTACCCAACAGTTTCCTTTGGGTATCCTATGAAGACACATTTCTCCTATTTGGCTTCGAGCTTATCAGGTTTGAAGCTTTTTAACATAAGCATCGCAGCCCCAAACTTTAAGAAACGACAACTTTGGTTTCTTACCAAACCATAGTTCATAAGGCGTCGTCTCAACGGATTTTGATGGTGCCCTATTTAACGTGAATGCAGCCGTCTCTAAAGCATAACCCCAAAACGATAGCGGTAAATCAGTAAGAGACATCATAGATCACACCATATCTACTAAAGTACGATTACGACGTTCGGACAAACCATTACGCTGTGGTGTTCTGGGTGGCGCGAGTTACGAAACTATTCCGCTTTGTTTCAAATGTAGTCCAAACTCGTAACTCAAATATTCTCCTCCACGATCGGATCGTAGAAACTTTATTTTCTTGTTACGATGATTTTCCACTTCACTCTGAAATTCTTTGAACTTTTCAAATGTTTCGGACTTATGTTTCATTAAGTAGATATACCCATATCTGCTCAAATCATATGTAAAGGTGAGAAAATAACGATGCCCGTCGTGAGCCTCAATATTCATTGGACCACATACATTAGTATGTATGATTTCCAACAAATCTGTTGCTCGATCCATTGTTCCGTAGAACGGCGTTTTAGTCATCTTGCCCATGAGGCTTGGTTCGCAAGTACCAAGTGATTCCAAAAGTCCATCAGTATGGAGTTTCTTCATGCGCTTTACACCAATATGACCCAAACGGCAGTGCCACAAATAAGTTGCACTATCATTATCGACTCTGCATCTTTTGGCTTCAACATTATGAATATGTGTGTCACTACTATTGAGATTTAACACAAATAGACCACTCTTCAAGGGTGCATGACTGTCGGTGTCAAAACCGGCGGATCTCGGGTAGGGGGTCCCGAACTGTGCGTCTAGGCCGGATGGTAACAGGAGGCAAGGGACACGAAGTTTTACCCAGGTTCGGGCCCTCTCGATGGAGGTAAAACCCTACGTCCTGCTTGATTAATATTGGTGATATGGGTAGTACAATAGTAGATCTACCATGAGATCGGAGAGGCTAAACCCTAGAAGCTAGCCTATGGTATGATTGTTGTGTCCTACAAACTAAAACCCTCCGGTTTATATAGACACCGGAGAGGGTTAGGGTTACATAGAGTCGGTTACAATGGTAGGAGATCTACATATCCGTATCGCCAAGCTTGCCTTCCACGCCAAGGAAAGTCCCTTCCGGACACGGGACGAAGTCTTCATCTTGTATCTTCATAGTCCAGGAGTCCGGCTGAAGGTATAGTACGGCTATCCGAACACCCCCTAATCCAGGACTCCCTCAATGACCATAAAAGATATTACTCATATAAATAGAACAACCATTATTCTCAGATTTAAATGAATAACCATCTCGCATCAAACAAGATCCAGATATAATGTTCATGCTCGACGCTGGCACCAAATAACAATTATTCAGGTCTAAAACTAACCCCGAAGGTAGATGTAGAGGTAGCGTGCCAACGGCAATCACATCGACTTTGGAACCATTTCCTACGCGCATCGTCACCTCGTCCTTAGCCAGTCTTCGCTTAATCCGTAGTCCCTGTTTCGAGTTGCAAATATTAGCAACAGAACCAGTATCAAATACTCATGTGCTACTGCGAGCTCTGGTAAGGTACACATCAATAACATGTATATCACATATACCTTTGTTCACCTTGCCATCCTTATTATCCGCCAAATACTTGGGGCAGTTCCGCTTCCAGTGACCAGTCTGTTTGCAGTAGAAGCACTCAGTCTCAGGCTTAGGTCCAGACTTGGGTTTCTTCTCCTAAGCAGCAACTTGTTTGTTGTTCTTCTTGAAGTTCCCCTTCTTCTTCCCTTTACCCTTTTTCTTGAAGCTGGTGGTCTTGTTGACCATCAACACTTGATGCTCCTTCTTGATTTCTACCTCCGCTGCTTGATTAATATTGATGATATGGGTAGTACAAGAGTAGATCTACCATGAGATAGGAGAGGCTAAACCCTAGAAGCTAGCCTATGGTATGATTGTTGTGTCCTACGGAATAAAACCCTTCGGTTTATATAGACACCGGAGAGGGTTAGGGTTACATAGAGTCGGTTACAATGGTAGGAGATCTACATATCTGTATTGCCAAGCTTGCCTTCCATGCCAAGGAAAGTCCCTTCCAGACACGGGACGAAGTCTTCAATCTTGTATCTTCATAGTCCAGGAGTCCAGCTGAAGGTATAGTCCGGCTATCCGAACACCCCCTAATCTAGGACTCCCTCAGTAGCCCCCGAACCAGGCTTCAATGATGATGAGTCTGGCGTGCAGATTGTCTTCAGCATTGCAAGGAGGGTTCTCCTCCAAATTCCGTGTACCTGTTGAATAAAGTCCGGTTTCTTGTAAATGTTGCGCTCCTTGGCTTCTACGCCCAATAACGGCCGTCTCCCACGTGTCAAACGAATATGAAAAGTCTGAGTGTTTTTACATCCACACCCCTAGCCGCGTAAATGAGCCACCCATTTAAGGGGACGAGGATTTAGATCCAAACCACACCTTCTCCCCTTCGCGAGTGTTCATCAGAGCGCATCCGATAAAGGTCCATTCCACCATGGCCAGCCGTCGCAACTCCTCCTTTCGCGCTTCCAGCCGTCAGCCTGGATATTGGGAGAGATGCTCCATTCCGCATAGCGAGCTAGTGACGCTCCAGACCAAGGGATTTCTCCCCCCGGCCTATATGGTCCCGGTTCGAGCCGGTCTTGCCATCTATAACGGCGGAGAGCAAGCGGAGAGTGCCCCTAATCCCTCCAAAGGAGAGCGGGTATGCCTTGTCCCTTATTTAATAAGAGGGCTCGGATTTCCAATCCATCCGTTTCTCCGGGGCCTCCTGGAGTTCTATGGCCTCCAGCTACACAATCTTACGCCTGCCTCCGTATTGCATATCGCGGGCTTCGTAGCCCTCTGCGAGCTGTTTTTGGGTGTTGAGGCTCATTTCGGGCTGTGGAAAGAGCTATTCTGCCTTGTGCCCCATTCTCAGAAGGGGTCAATATATCAAGTGGGCGGAGCCGAAGTGTGGCGCATCGCCGGGACCGGATATCTATCCGGAACCCCAAAGAAGGCGTCCAAGGACTGGCCTTCGGAATGGTTTTACGTAGAGGACTTCCCGCTGCCAGATCCTGTCCGGATCAGCCTCCCTGAGTTCGACAGTGCTCCACTAAAGAAGCGCCTAAGTTGGCATCCACGGAGCCCTCAGAGGGAAAGTGACAAGGACGTTCTTTACCTGATGGGCCGGATAAGATTGTTAGCTCATTCCAGACTGACCATGATCGGGGTCATGGCCGCATGCATCATGCGAGGGGTGCAGCCGCTACAGTATAGAGGCCACCCCATGTGGGACTTCAACGGGGAGGACGACGCCACCCGCTACGGCCGTAAGGGGCCGGATTTGGCTGCGGCTCTAACAAAGACCTTGTCCGCTTTGTACAAGGGAAAAGAGGAGGAATTTCTCCGCGTCGACCCACAGGGTGGATTTTCTATGTACAATCCCCAAGCTGGGTAAGTGGTCACATTTACTTGCTCATCCGTTTTATATTCCCGTTGTTAAATATTCAGTCTAACGACTTCAATGCAGGAACTGCGCCAGGCTGTTAAAGAAATAAACAGCCCTCCTCCACAACCCGAGGACCCAGGACGGTCCCTCGACCCGGCCTCTCAAGAGGATCTAGACTTATCTGTGGAGCTGATTGATGGAGTGTTCCATCAATTGAGCAAGGATAATGCCTTGATGGCCATTACGGCCGATTACCCAGGGCTAATCCCGGCCTCCCAGGTTACTGAGATCGAAGTCCCAGTACCCCGAATAGGGGTCCGCCCTCTCGTGTTTTCAGTTTCCTGATTACAACCGAGCTTTGCAGGGGAGGTTTTTGAGACGGGAGGCCGAACCTGCGGCGACAAGCCAACGAGGGGCCATAGGGCCCCGTGGGCAGAAAAGAGGTGCAATCCGGACCGAGGCGTCAGCGCAAAGGTATGGCGCCCCCCCTTATCCCAGGTGTTATACCTTCAAGGCATATTAACACGCGTGCTCTCTTCAGGACAAAGAGACCTCGCCGAACTATATCCGGAGAGGCTGCCAATCGCGCCTCCACCAGCCAGGCTCCAAAGCCTGGTCCAGAGGCGGAGGCGAACACAAGGCGCGCACCGGACGCTCCTCCGACGGAGGATATGGATAGGTTGTCTGCCACCAACTCTGAGGTGGAGAGTGCCATGAACCATAGGCGTCGCCGGACAATTCTTCGTGACGCTTGTTTCTCCCAAGAGGCATTAGATGCCTTCAATTCGGGAGATGCGTACCTCCGTGCCGCTCAAAATGGTCTAGCCAGAGCCACGGAGCAATAGGTAAAAGACATACGGGTAAGAAAATTTTGGTAATTATATATATATACCAGTAGCCCCCGAGACTTGAAACAGTTAGAATAACTGATTTAAGGATAATTTGTTATGCAGGTTCTTACAGAAAAGAATTCCCTACTGTCCCAGGAGCTGGAAGAGTGCAAAGCCCAACTTGAGGCCGCACTAGCCGCAGCAGGGGAGCCCAAGGAGACCCCCTCTTGTAATATACACTTCGAAAGATAAGTATTTTGCAAAGCACGGCATGGGTGCGAATCTGACAAATGAAATTGCAGATGGCGCCGGATTGAATCCGGAAAGGCAACAACTCCTACACCAGCTGAAGGCTGGTGAGAAGGTGCTGACAAAGGTGAGGCGGGAGAAGAACGATCTCCAAGATGCCAACACCAAGCTGGGCGTCGACCTGAAAGATGTTCGTGCCCAGCTGTCAGACTCCATTAAGGAGAATTAGTGGCTTCGGCGCGGCATATTTAGTAAGTGCTTGAACAAACCTTTGAAAAAAAGTTCGGCGGGGAAGTCGACTAACAAAGTAATGTCTGTAGGTGTGCTAACAGGTCGTCCTGCAAAGGAGATGCCCGGTTCTACGGATGACCTTCTTCCCGAGCTCTCACAACTGCTCGAGCAAGTTCGGCAGGCGATGCAAGGCGTCGCCCAAGCCTTGTGGCCATCCATCTCCATGCCCGAAGGTCTTGAAGAGCTTGCGGAGAAGCTAAAGGGAGCACGGCGGCGCTTCCGATTGTGGAAGATATCGGCCTGCCGTCAAGGCGCTAGGGAGGCCTGGGCCATGGTGAAGATGCGGTACACAAAGGCTGACCCCAACCACATGGCCGAGGTCGGTCCTGTGGGGCCCGATGGGAAGGAGATCCCTGTAAGCTTAGTATATGGCCAAGTAGAATTGGCCGCAAAGTATTCCCAGCAGGACTATAAATTAGACAGCCTGTTAGATGGTATTGAAGAGGAATACAATAAGTTAGAATGACTATGTAATTTAATTGACATTTATAATGCCTTCTAGCCGGATTGTAGATCGTTTGTCATGGCCGACCTTTTCGCTTCAGCCTCGGGACCTGACGGTCCGGAGTGTGTCCGAATTCCCATGCGGTTATATAAGAACCGGGGAATGCATGGAGACCAGGTGTAGGGGTCATTAGTGCGTGAACAGACAAGTGCCCGACTAGTTATGTTATATTACATGGTTAGTAAGAAACATCTTCCAGGGAGAATAGTTCCGTTAGGGGTTCCTTTCCTTGGGAGGCATGCCCTAAAGTGCATGCCCATTCTGCGAAAAATACGCGGGAAAAGCATCTGGGGGCGCATAAATAAATAAGTGAAAAGATCATCTTTTAGGTCACCGACCGAATATTCCCTTAAGAACGCTAGCTTTCGGCTTCACCCAGTCTGAGGTACACATCCGGCTGATCCGGCAGTAACAATCGCAGAGGTGCTCCCTTTACCGCCTAGCCAAATAATCGGGAACGTAGGGGTAAGCACAGGAGCCAGGCAACCCAGCTTGGCCAAAACTTAAGTCATATCGATGCATATAATGGTGAAATAAAAGGTACATGCGGAAGTGTAACACATGTGTTGGGCATGAAGCCCGTATAAATAAGCTTCTGTTAAAAGAAGCCCCCAGGTTTAATGAGTGCGAATAGCACGTCATTTGATGAGCCTTTAAAGGCTATAAGAGAAAGGAAGGGGAGAATAAGAGAAATGTAAGACAGACAGTATATAAAATATGGACAGAGGAAGGAGACGAACACAGAGTCCGGCGCTAGGCATAGAATCTTCGGAGACGGGCTGCGTTCCATGGGTTTGGCTCGAGTCGGTTATCCGATGCATCTCGCAGGCGGTACGCTCCACCAGTCAGGACTTGGTCAATTAAGAAGGGACCTTCCCACTTGGGCTTGAGTTTGTCCTTTTTCTTGTCCGGCAGGCGTAGAACTAATTCGCCAACGTTGTAATTTTTGGCCCGTACTTCTCTACTTTGGTATCTTCGAGCCTGCTGTTGATAGAATGCGGAACGGGCTTTTGCCACGTCACGCTCCTCCTCCAATGCGTCCAAACTGTCCTGCCAATCGAGCTCGGCTTCTCTTTCTTCGTACATGCGCACTCGAGGTGAGTCATGAATTATGTCGCAAGGCAAAACTGCCTTTGCGCCGTACACCATAAAGAATGGTGTGTATCCGGTGGTGCGATTCGGCGTGGTCCGCAGCCCCCAGAGTACGGAGTCGAGCTCCTCTACCCAGTGCGTGTTAGATTCCTTGAGGGACCACACTAATCTGGGTTTGATGCCGCTCATGATAAGACCATTTGCACGTTCGACATGGCCGTTAGTTTGTGGGTGATAGACGGAAGCATAATCGAGCTTGATGCCCATGTTTTTGCACCAGAGTTTTACCTCGTCGGCCGTAAAGTTCGTGCAGTTATCAGTGATGATGCTGTGGGGGACGCCGTAACAGTGTACAACCCCGGATATAAAGTCTATCACCGGTTCGGATTCGGCCGTCTTAACAGGCTTGGCTTCTATCCATTTGGTGAACTTATCCACCATGACCAGTAAGTATTTTTGCTTGTGGGTTCCGCCTTTAAGGGGTCCAACCATGTCAAGCCCCCAGACTGCGAAGGGCCAAGTGATGGCGATAGTTTGGAGGGCGGTGGGTGGCATATGGCTTGTTTGCAAAGAGCTGGCAACCGACACATCATTGGACTAAGTCCTGGGCGTCTGCCCGGGCCGTCGGCCAATAAAAGCCTGTACGGAAGGCCTTGCTTACAAGGGACCGAGCTGCAGCATGATGACCGCCGAGTCCGGCATGAATTTCAGCCAGGAGGTTCCGCCCTTCCTCTTCGGAGATGCACCTTTGAAGGACTCCGGTAGTGCTTTTCTTATAAAGCTCTCCCTCGTGGACTTTGTAGGCTTTGGATCGCCGCACTATGCAGCGTGCCTCATTTTGGTCCTCGGGGAGTTCCTGCCTAGTAAGGTAGGCGAGCAATGGTTTTGTCCACGGGGCGATGACAACCATTATTACGTGGGCTAAAGTTGTTATTTCATTGGCAGAGCCTCCGATTGTGTCAGAATGTTTGGTGTCGGGCAGTGCGGTTGGGTCCGGGCTGTTATTGTTCGGCTCCCCTTCCCATACTACGGATGGCTTGAACAGCCTTTCCAAGAAGATGTTGGGGGGGGGGGACTACATCGCGTTTTGCGCCAATGCGTGCCAGGACATCTGCCGCCTGATTATTTTCCCGGGTTATATGGTGAAATTCAAGCCCTTCGAACCGAGCTGACATTTTTAGGACGGCATTGCGGTAAGCTGCCATTTTTGGATCCTTGGCATCGAAGTCTCCATTTATTTGGGATATTGCGAGGTTCGAGTCCCCGCGCACCTCTAGGCGTTGAATGCCCATGGATACTGCCATCCAGAGACCATGTAAAAAGGCCTCATATTCGGCTGCATTGTTGGAGTCTGTGTACATAATCTGGAGTACGTATTGAACTGTGTCTCCTGTGGGGGATGTCAAAACGACGCCAGCCCCTAGTCCGGCCAACATCTTGGAGCCGTCGAAATGCATGATCCAATTTGAATATGTGTCGTACTCTTTAGGGAGTTCGGCCTCCGTCCATTCTGCGACGAAGTCGGCCAAAACTTGCGACTTGATGGCTCGCCGTGGCTTATAAGTTATGTCGAACGGGAGGAGCTCAATGGCCCATTTTGCAATCCGGCCCGTTGCGTCACGGTTGTTTATAATATCGTTAAGTGGTACTTCCGAGGCTAATGTTATTGAACACTCTTGAAAGTAGTGTCGTAGTTTCCGGGATGCCATGAATACCGCGTACGCAATCTTTTGATAATGCGGATACCGTGATTTGCACGGAGTGAGGACAGTGGACACATAATAGACCGGCTTTTGAAGGGGGAATTTGTGTCCGTCCGTTTCTCGTTCGACGACGAGCACTGCGCTTACAACCTGATGTGTTGCTGCAATGTACAATAGCATTGGTTCGCCAATGTTTTGCGCGGCCAGGACTGGGTTTGTTGCCAATATGGTTTTTATTTCGTCGAGTCCGGCCGTGGCTGCATCCGTCCATTCGAAGTGTTCGGTGCGCCGAAGGAGGCGGTAAAGGGGTAGGGCCTTTTCTCCCAAGCGGGAGATAAAAGCGGCTTAGAGCCGCCACGCATCTGGTTAACTTTTGTATTTGTTTGAGGTCCTTTGGGATATCCAATTGTGACAGAGCTCGTATCTTGGCTAGATTTGCTTCAATTCCTCTACCGGATACAATGAAGCCCAAGAGCTTTCCGGCTGGAACGCCGAAAACGCATTTTTCCGGGTTGAGCTTGATGTCGTATGTTCGGAGGTTATCAAATGTGAGCCTCAAGTCGTCTACTAGAGATTCGACATGTCTTGTTTTGACGACCACATCATCTACATATGTCTCCACTGTTTTGCCGATCTGGTTTGCCAGACATGTCTGAATCATGCGCTGATATGTTGTGCTGGCGTTTTTGAGCCCGAAGGGCATTGTGTTGAAGCAGAATGGGCCGTATGGTGTGATAAATGCCATTGCGGCTTGGTATGATTCTGCCATCTTGATTTGATGGTACCCGGAATATGCGTCGAGGAAACACAATGAATCATGTCATGCGGTAGCGTCGATAATTTGATCGATGCGGGGGAGGGGGAAGGGATCCTTTGGGCAAGCCTTGTTAAGGTCTTTAAAATCAACGCACAGGCGCCATGATTTGTCCTTCTTTGATACCATCACCAGGTTTGCTAGCCAGTCCGGATGTTTTATATCTCTAATGAATCCGACCTCCAATAGCTTTGCTAGCTCCTCTACCATGGCCTGTCTCTTAGGTTCGGAAAAACGCCGAAGAGCTTGTTTGACAGGTTTAAATCCTTTTGGGATATTTAAGCTGTGCTCGGCCAGCCTGCGTGGGATTCCTGGCATGTCTGAAGGGTGCCAGGCGAAAATGTTCCAGTTCTCTCGTAGGAACTCTCACAGTGCGGCATCTACATCAGGGTTTAACTGTGCCCCGATGGAAGCTATTTTATTGGGGTCCGTTGGATGGACCTGGAATTTGACTATTTCGTCCGCCGGTTTAAAGGAGGTGGACTTGGATCTTTTGTCGAGTACCACATCGTCCCTATTCACCATGGAGCGCAGCGCAGTCAGTTCCTCAGCCGCTATGGCTTCGGATAGTGCCTCGAGGGCCAGTGCGGCTGTCTTGTTTTCGGCGCGAAGTGCTATGTCTGGATCACTAGCAAGAGTGATGATCCCGTTAGGCCCAGGCGTCTTGAGCTTCATGTACCCGTAATGGGGTATTGCTTGGAAGATTGTAAATGCTTCCCGCCCTAGCAGAGCGTGATAACCGCTGCTGAACGGAGCCACATGGAACGTGACCTCTTCGGACCTGTAATTATCCGGCGTGCCGAACACCACATCTAGTGTGATTTTTCCTATACAACGCGCTTCCCGACTGGGGATTATTCCTCTAAAGGTTGTGCTGCTTTGCTCAATGCGGTTCCAGTCTATATCCATTTTTTGAAGGGTTTCCTCATAAATGAGGTTCAATCCGCTACCGCCGTCCATGAGTACCTTGGTAAGACGAAATCCGTCCACTATTGGACTAAGGACCAACGCGGCTGGTGCTCGGGCTGTTCGGAATTTAGGTTCATCACTGGCGTTAAAGGTAATAGTCATGTCACTCCATGGGTTTATTGTTGCTACTTGGTAGACTTCGGCAAGGCTGCGGAGTGTCCTTTTTCACATATTATTTGATGCGAAAGTCTTGAAGACTGTTAATATCGTATTGGTGTCTCTGGGGTGGCTTTCTGCGGCCTCCGGAATTAGGAGATCTTCGCCAATTTTGGACACCTGCCGGAATATCCAACATGCTCTAAGGTTGTGAGTTGGTGTGGCGTCCTTTGTACTGTGAATTTTACAGGGTCCATTAAGCCATCCTTCCAGTATGGTTCCATGCCCTGTAGAGGGTTTTTGCTTTTTGGTGTTTGACCCGGGTGTCTGGCGATGATGCACCCTTTTATTTCGGACTGGGTTTGTATTCAGGGCCGGATCGTCCCAAAATTTTATTTCGGTTTTCCAGGCGCTTTCCATCGCACAGTACTTTCGTACAATGGACGCCAAGTCAGCGAAGCGTGTAATATCATGGCGACTTATGGCGTGGAGGATTCCCTTATCCGTGCAATTATTGCAGAAGATTGAGATTGCATCTTCCTCGCGGCAGTCCCTTATCCTGTTCCTAACCAGGAGGAATCTGGCCCAGTAATGATGTACTGTTTCTTCGGGCTCTTGCCTAATTTGGGATAGATCGCTTATGTTCAGGTGGGTGGGTGGAATTAAATCCGAAGCCTCACCCAATCTGAGGCTCAGAGGCCGAGGAATTCCTGAACTCAAAAATTTGGATTCCTGGATGTTGTCCAATGAATCCAGCCCGTCGCCTGACTCTAACTTCAGGTCTTGAGTGATATCCTCCCCTCCGCGGGTATCCGGCTTGGAGGGATCGGGAATCCGGACGTAGCTAGTCCTTAAGATAGATGAAGGGTCGCTGCACTGTCCCTCTACCACGGCGACATGATGGGTGACTTGGGGAGAGTTAATCTCTCTCAGATCGGGTTTAGGCCCAATCTGGTCGTAATCCGTAGCGACTCCCAGGGCGGCGATGCGATCCAAGAGCTCGTTTATGGAGGAGAGCTCCATTGGATCTAACTGCTCGGCGAGTTCCGAGCTGACATTGTTTTCGATGGCTCGAGAGGTCATCGTCGGCGCAGAAGCCGAACAGGCGGTCATAAGAAAACCACCTAGCCGGAGGGTTTGGCCGACAGCCAAAGCTCCCTTAGCAACGGTGCCGTTTTTAAAGACGGGGCGAGGCATCCTTCCTGATGGCGACGACACAGAGGAACTCTCAATGAAAGCACCAATGTCGGTGTCAAAACCAGCGGATCTCGGGTAGGGGGTCCCGAACTGTGCATCTAGGCCGGATGGTAACAGGAGGCAAGGGACATGAAGTTTTACCCAGGTTCGGGCCCTCTTGATGGAGGTAAAATCCTACGTCCTGCTTGATTAATATTGACGATATGGGTAGTACAAGAGTAGATCTACCATGAGATCGGAGAGGATAAACCCTAGAAGCTAGCCTATGGTATGACTGTTGTGTCCTACAAACTAAAACCCTCCGGTTTATATAGACACCGGAGAGGGTTAGGGTTACATAGAGTCGGTTACAATGGTAGGAGATCTACATATCCGTATCGCCAAGCTTGCCTTCCACGCCAAGGAAAGTCCCTTCCGGACACGGGACGGAGTCTTCAATCTTGTATCTTCATAGTCCAGGAGTCCGGCTGAAGGTATAGTACGGCTATCCGAACACCCCCTAATCCAGGACTCCCTCAATGACCATAAAAGATATTACTCATATAAATAGAACAACCATTATTCTCAGATTTAAATGAATAACCATCTCGCATCAAACAAGATCCAGATATAATGTTCATGCTCGACGCTGGCACCAAATAACAATTATTCAGGTCTAAAACTAACCCCGAAGGTAGATGTAGAGGTAGCGTGCCAACGGCAATCACATCGACTTTGGAACCATTTCCTACGCGCATCGTCACCTCGTCCTTAGCCAGTCTTCGCTTAATCCGTAGTCCCTGTTTCGAGTTGCAAATATTAGCAACAGAACCAGTATCAAATACTCATGTGCTACTGCGAGCTCTGGTAAGGTACACATCAATAACATGTATATCACATATACCTTTGTTCACCTTGCCATCCTTATTATCCGCCAAATACTTGGGGCAGTTCCGCTTCCAGTGACCAGTCTGTTTGCAGTAGAAGCACTCAGTCTCAGGCTTAGGTCCAGACTTGGGTTTCTTCTCCTAAGCAGCAACTTGTTTGTTGTTCTTCTTGAAGTTCCCCTTCTTCTTCCCTTTACCCTTTTTCTTGAAGCTGGTGGTCTTGTTGACCATCAACACTTGATGCTCCTTCTTGATTTCTACCTCCGCTGCCTTTAGCATTGCGAAGAGCTCGGGAATTGTCTTATTCATCCCTGGCATATTATAGTTCATCATGAAGCTTTTGTAGCTTGGTGGCAGTGATCGAAGAATTCTGTCAATGACACTATCAACAGGAATATTAACTCCCAGTTGAGTCAAGTGATTATGATACCGAGACATTTTGAGTATATGTTCACTGACAGAACTATTCTCCTCCATCTTGCAGCTATAGAACTTATTGGAGACTTCAATCTCTCAATCCGGGCATTTGCTTGAAATATTAACTTCAACTCCTGGAACATCTCATATGCTCCATGACGTTCAAAACGTCATTGAAGTCCCGGTTCTAATCCGTAAAGCATGGCACACTGAACTATCGAGTAGTCATCAGCTTTACTCTGCCACACGTTCTTAACGTCATCAACAACATCTGCAGCAGGCCTGGCACCCAGCGGTGCTTCCAGGACGTAATTCTTCTGTGCAGCAATGAGGATAATCCTCAAGTTACGGACCCAGTACGTGTAATTGCTACCATCATCTTTCAACCTTGCTTTCTCAAGGAATGCATGAAAATTCAACAGAACAACAACACGGGCCATCTATCTACAATAACATAGATAAGCAAAATACTATCAGGTACTAAGTTCATGATAAATTTAAGTTCAATTAATCATATTACTTAAGAACTCCCACTTAGATAGACATCCCTCTAATCATCTAAGTGATCACGTGATCCATATCAACTAAACCATAACCGATCATCACGTGAAATGGAGTAGTTTTCAATGGTGAACATCACTATGTTGATCATATCTACTATATGATTCACGCTCAACCTTTCGGTCTCGGTTTTTCGAGGCCATATCTGCATATGCTAGGCTCGTCAAGTTTAACCCGAGTATTCTGTGTGTGTAAAATTGTCTTACACCCGTTGTAGATGAACGTTGAGCTTATCACACCCGATCATCACATGGTGTCTCGGCACAACGAACTTTGGCAACGGTGCATACTCAGGGAGAACACTTTTACCTTGAAATTTAGTGAGAGATCATCTTATAATGCTATCGTCAAACAAAGCAGAATAAGATGCATAAAGGATAAACATCACATGCAATCAATATAAGTGATATGATATGACCATCATCATCTTGTGCCTTTGATCTCCATCTCCAAAGCACCACCATGATCACCATCATCACCGGCGCGACACCTTGATCTCCATCGTAGCATCGTTGTCGCCTCGCCAACTATTGTTTCTATGACTATCGTTACCGCTTAGTGATAAAGTAAAGCAATTACAGGGCGATTGCATTGCATACAATAAAGCGACAACCATATGGCTCCTGCCAGTTGCCGATAACTCCGTTACAAAACATGATCATCTCATACAATAAATATAGCATCATGTCTTGACCATATCACATCACAACATGCCTTGCAAAAACAAGTTAGATGTCCTCTACTTTGTTGTTGCAAGTTTTACGTGGCTGCTACGGGCTGAGCAAAAACCGTTCTTACATATGCATCAAAACCACAACGATAGTTTGTCAAGTTAGTGATGTTTTAACCTTCTCAAGGACCGGGCATAGCCACACTCGGTTCAACTAAAGTTGGAGAAACTGACACCCGCCAACCACCTGTGTGCAAAGCACGTCGGTAGAACCAGTCTCACGTAAGCGTACGCGTAATGTCGGTCCAGGCTGCTTCATCCAACAATACCACCAAACCAAAGTATATGACATGCTGGTAAGCAGTATGACTTGTATCGCCCACAACTCACTTGTGTTATACTCGTGCATATAACATCTACGCAATAACCTGGCTCGGATGCCACTATTGGGGAATGTAGTAATTTCAAAAAGAAATCCTATGCACACACAGGATCATGGTGATGTATAGCAATGAGAGGGGAGAGTGTGTACATGTACCCTCGTAGACCGAACAATGCGGTTAATGTAGACGTACGTCTACACGATCCGACCGATCCAAGTACTAAACGCACGACACCTCCGAGTTCTGCACACGTTCAACTCGATGACATCCCGCGAGCTCTGATCCAGCAAAGCTTCACAGGAGAGTTTCGTCAGCACTATGGCATGGTGACGGTGATGATGATGCTACCGACGCAGGGCTTCGCCTAAGCACCGCTATGATATGATCGAGGTGGATTATGGTGGAGGGGGGGCACCGAACACGGCTAAGAGATCAATGATCAATTGTTGTGTCTATGGGGTGCCCCCTGCCCCCGTATATAAAGGAGCAAGGGGAGGAGGCGGCCGGCCAGGGAGAGGCGCGCCAAGAGGGGGAGTCCTCCTTTTCCTACTAGGAGTAGGAGAGGGGGAAGGAAAGAGAGAGGAGGAGAAGGAAAGAGGGGGCCGGCCCCCCTTGCCCTAAATCAATTCAGTTTGGGCCTTGGGGGGCGCACCCCACACTCCCCTTGCTGCCCTCCATTTCCACTAAGGCCCATGTAGGCCCATGAAGCCCCCCGGGGGGTTCCGATAACCCCCGGTACTCTGGTATATGTCCGAAACCTTTCGGAACCTTTCCGGTGTCCAAACATAGTCGTCCAATATATCGATCTTTATGTCTCGACCATTTTGAGACTCCTCGTCATGTCCATGATCATATCTGGGACTCCGAACTACCTTCGGTACATCAAAACACAAAAACTCATAATACCGATCTTCACGGAACTTTAAGCGTGCAGACACTAAGGGTTGGAGAACTATGTAGACATGACCGAGACACTTCTCTGGTCAATAACCAATAGCAGAACCTGGATGCTCATATTGGCTCCCACATATTCTACGAAGATCTTTATCGGTCAAACCGCATAACAACATACATTGTTCCCTTTGTCATCGGTATGTTACTTGCCCGAGATTCGATCATCGGTATCTCAATACCTAGTTCAATCTCATTACCGGCAAGTCTCTTTACTCGTTCCGTAATACATCATCCTGCAACTAACTCATTAGTTACAATGCTTGCAAGGCTTATAGTGATGTGCATTACCGAGTGGGCCCAGAGATACCTCTTCGGCAATCGGAGTGACAAATCCTAATCTCGAAATACGCCAACTCAACAAGTACCTTCGGAGACACATGTAGAGCACCTTTATAATCACCCAGTTACGTTGTGACGTTTGGTAGCACACAAAGTGTTCCTCCGGTAAACGGGAGTTGCATAATCTCATAGTCTTAGGAACATGTATAAGTCATGAGGAAAGCAATAGCAGCATACTAAACGATCAAGTGCTAAGCTAACGGAATGGGTCAAGTCAATCACATCATTTTCTAATGATGTGATCCCGTTAATCAAATGACAACTCATGTCTATGGCTAGGAAACATAACCATCTTTGATCAACGAGCTAGTCAAGTAGAGGCATACTAGTGACACTCTGTTTGTCTATGTATTCACACATGTATCATGTTTCCGGTTAATACAATTCTAGTATGAACAATAAACATTTATCATGATATAAGGAAATAAATAATAACTTTATTATTGCCTCTAGGGCATATTTCCTTCACAACCACCCAATGAGGGGATTCTAGAGAAGTATGTGTGGTGCGGGGAATTTATCCAATCCCTAAATTTGCTCGTGGATCATCTCCTTTGAAGGGGGGTGAGGATGTACTCCCATCTCATCGAATTAAAAGCTTTGCAAATGTCAAGCTTGAATAGGAGGGACGAGTTTTTGCTTTTGTGGAGGCGTATGGTATGATTTCTCACATACATGAAGTTATCACGGACTCTCCTCTTGTTAACGAAATCACTATGAGCATTGGAGATGTGAATGTTCATATGGGGCCCAAGCCGGCTAGCAAGCATCTTCGAGCATCTCCACTCGTTCGCCCTCCCAGCGCATAGGACGGCGCTCTTTCTGGCGCTTGCCTGGCAATTTTTCAGCCCTAGGGGCGATCTACGTCCCAGCCACACCCCCAGGTGCTGCCCCAAGGCGTCGCAAATTCAAACAAGGTTCGTTTCCCGCTCCCAAAAAAGGCCACTAGTTCGGTGATCAGCGCCACAGTTCGGAGATCACCTTGCCACAATTCGGCGATCAAATAACAAGTTTGGCGTGCAAAAGAAAGGACGGATGTGTTGCATCAAACTCAAACGGCGGTGTCGGCCTCCGGCGTTGGTGGAGTCGGCGTGCGAGGGCTGGTCGGCATCGGAGCGGCTTCTGTGTTGGGCATCATCGAGGCATCATCGCTCAGGCTTGGCGGCGGCGGCATGGGAGTTGGCGCCGCGGTCGGCGGCATCTGGTTCAGGATGAGACCACGCTCCGCCAGGTACGCAGGGCCGGTCCATACATATTCGGGGCCCTGGGGCGGGACGACAAAATGAGACCCTTGTGTACAAATAAAAATTCAGAATATATTGTATGTCCAAAGCAATTTAGTAAATACAAGCATAGATTGCTGGACGTTGAACTAAAACCGCAAGGGAGGTGAAAAAAACACATGCAGATCTTGTTATTTCTCCTAGCACTTCTGGAAGAAAAGTCGTCAACAACCACATCAGTATTTATTTCATCCAAATTTTCTTTCGCAATGCATAAAGTAGCAATAATATATTGTTTTTCTTTCACTTTCTTTTCTCACTGATAAACATTTTTCAGAAGACATATCACCAAAAAATTATAGAAAAACAGTCAATACAAGGAGAAAAGCACCTGAATATAGGCATATGGCTTGATGTCGAATTGTCGATGTAGCTTCCCAGATCTGCAAGGCTACAACACTCATTCCCCGTCTCCCCTTCTAATCCCTAGATCCAATGAAGCTCTTTTGTTTTGTTTTTGTGCATGGATCCAATGAAGCTTTGAAGAACAGGCCAATAGAGTAAGAACTAGGAAGAGAAGAATTGGAGATGTCAGATGGAGCAATCAGAGGCGGAGTGCCGGGCTATTTAACACTGAATCAAAAGAGTACTTGATTAGGGGAAGGAGGTAGACGTACCATCTCTGATGCGGTGATGCCTCAAGCGTCTGCAATCAGATGTGGGACGTTGAGGATGCAAAGAGAGATGATTGGGGCGAGGAATAGCATCGTTGGTCTCCATTAATGGATGCATGGAGCGGCGCCTCGAATTTGGAAATGCACCGGAGCGTCGGCACTGTTCTTTGGGATTGGAGAATTTGGGGAGGAGTCGAGGGGGCGAGGAAACTGGAGACAAGACCGAAGGAGATCGATGGAGCGCTGCAGCAGCGTAGCTAAACTAGCTATCGATTCTTTCAGCCCGTGAGTGCTAGCTACATGGTGGGCTTGGGCCTTACTGTATAATATACTACTACGTGGGTTGGGGCCCCTACCTCCCAGAGGCCCAGGGCGGTCGCGCCGTTGCCCCGGCCTATGGGCCGGCCCTGCAGGTACGACACCTTGAGCTGCTCGTCGTCGCTCCGGAGCATGTCCGCGCCCCCACCAAGAAAGCCAGGTCGGTGTTCCTCTTCTTCGCGGCGACGTTGGTCCGGAGCAGGTCGAGCTTGACAGCGCTATGCGTCATCAACGCCAACCACCGCGCCTCGGTTTTTCTTCCCGCTCGGCGTCCCGGGTCTGGGCGTCAGCGAGGCAATGCTCGATGGACTCTTGCACATGCGCGGTGGCCGACTCGGTGTGTTTCCCCGACTTGGCCCTTTTGTTGCCATCCGGGCGCCCGTCGGGCGCGCCCAGCGTCAGCGTGTCCAGCTTGTGCGTCTCCTTGGCCTTAGCGAGGGTGCACCGGACATCCGCCCACTTCTCGCACTTCTCGATCCGCTTGAAGACGTGGAGGTACTTGAAATCTTGGTCGCTGCTGTCCTGACGAAACATGGCGAACATTCGCACCAACTGCGCCGAGGAACAACAGTCGACGGGCGCGTACATGGTGAAAAGAAAAGGGAGAGACCTGATCCTCGATGCTAGCGCCACTCTCTGGGCGAGCCGCGATCTCCTCGACGATTCCATGCCACTTGTTGCACGCCATTTGGATGAGCCCCCAATGGTTCGCCATTTCCTTCGACCTGCGCTGCATGTAGACGCCTTTGAAGTAGGGGTCGATGAGCTTGCGCTTGTCGAACTCGGCCTTGATGCACTCCCAATATGTGTCGACGCTCTGGTTCATGACGGTGATCCGGTCGAGGCAGACGACTTTCCATGCTCCGGCGAGGCACTCGTCCTCTTTGGACGCCCACTTGATGCGCGGCTCGCCGGTCTTGGCCGCCCGCTTCTTCTTCTTCTTCCTCCTCGCCGTAGTCGAGCTCGCCATCCATGTCGCCATTGAGGTCCATTGTGTCATCTTGGGCAGTGAACCCGAGGGAGGCGGCGGCGGCCGAGCCGGTCGTGATGATGTCGTCCATGTCGGTCGCCGTCGCGTTGTTGTCGCTGAGATGCGACGATGAGGCTTGTGAGAAGAGCAGTGCACCACGGTGGAGAGGTGGCATCGGGGAGGCTGTGTAGGCCGCCGGCGAGTAGGTGTACGGAGGGTACTACACGACGACGAAGGCGGGCAAGGGCGTGCGCTGGGTCGGGTGACCATGGGGAAGGTGTTGGTGGGGTTGAACCCTCCGTGCGCGTCGCCATCGGCGTAGCCTGGCGACGGCGTGTACCCCCAGGGTTGTGGAGACGACGAGAAGCCGGCCGGAGACCCGACGCTTTGCTGGCTCCAGGACGCGTACGGGCCGTGGCCGCTGGGTGGATTCATCATTCCCGCGCGAGCCGCCTCAGCTTGTTCGGCCGAGCGCTCCGCCTGCTCCGCCACCACCGCAGCCCTGTCCCGGGCCTTCTTGGCGTTCGCCCTGTTCTGCCGGTCGGTGGTGACAGCCTCCCGACGCTGAACTTCAGCCCTCTAGTCGGTGTTAGACATGCTCGGGGGCTTGGACGGCGAAGCCCTCTGCTTCCTCTACTTCGGCTGGGTGGTGGCGGTGGTGGCATCCGTCGCGGTGCGGGGGGGCACGTACTTCTTCAGCGACATGGCGACCGGCAGGGAGGGGAGGAGGAGGAGATTGGTGGGAGGAATGAAGAATGAGAGGGAAGCCGAGGGGGAAAAGCGGGAGGAAACGGCGGGAAAAGGGCCTCCTCTTGCCGACAGAGCGACCCCACACCCCTTTTCGCTTCTGTCGGCGCCCCAAGGCGCCCCCCGGGCGCTTAGGTTCGGCTCGGGTTCGCCGGCTGTTATTTCGGTCCAAACTGGCGCTAAATGAGATCCTGGGGGCGCGACTGGGCCAATTTTTGGCCGCCGACGCTAAAAAAATGCCTTGGGGGGGGGGGTCTGTTGGGGGCGCAGCTGGAGATGCTCTTAGCCATTATAGGTTTGCAACATTAAGATGGCCAAAAAGGTAGGCCACTCTCATGATATCATCTTTAATGGTGCCCTAATATTTCGGGTCTGGTGAAACCATCCAGGTCGGGTGCTTTGCCAGTCGTCATTTGGTTGATGTCATTTCTCACATCCTTCTTGAGGAAGAGACCATCAATGCCACACAAGTCCTAGTTTCCAAAACCGAGTCCATCCTAATTGAAGCCCTTCATTCTAGAATTTACCTTTTGGACATGGTCGGTGACGCGACCGAACCATGTTATGCTTAAGCAGATGAATGTAGCTCTTTCTCCTCAATTTCCTCTCTAGAGGCTACCTTCAACTAGTAACTGCATTGTACACCGATAACCAGTAACTGCATTCCTCGCTGATATCAGATAGGGCATTAATTTTTTCTTCTAAAAAAGATAGGACATTAATTACCATAAATTACGATGCAAGCTATAATATTAAATGCGCGCTATACATATCGGATGCTATGATATTAATTGCGCGCTAAACATATCGGGTGCTCTACATTGGAGTAATCTATAATTGGATTGGCAGAATTTAATGGCATAGATTTGTTTTTGCCTCTGCATTGCACTATTGGCAATTAATACGTCCCGATATTATTTCAGGAGAAACATTAATGCCGAGATATACCCGCGCCCATCACACGGCAGCATGGAAATACGACTTTCGGGCGCGCCTCATCCAAAAAGCGTCAACGACGACAGATATCCAAACGCTCGGCTGACGACGCCTCCGTCCGTCACACCCGCGCGAGAACCAGGCTGTGGCTTCGTCAAATAGCCCCACCCACCGAATAGCCCCACAACCAGCAGCCCCAGTGACACGTGGGCCACCAATAGTGTGGGCGCCACATGTCATGGTCGCGTGTGTTTCTGGAGATGGTCACGGCCGGCTGTTCCGAAAATTCCCTGACGCCCGTGTGGACACTTGTCCGCGCGCCTGACTTCCAGCCACGTCAGTCAGGCTAGAGTCGTCCTCACCATCTCATGTTGCTCTCCGATCTCCACAAGAGGGAAAGCCCGTCCAAGTGGGCCCCTGGGTGAAAATGACATTTTGCCCCTTGACGTCCTAATAAGATAGTATACGGCATTTTTTTATACGCCGAAAAGAGGGATGACATCGCTGTGTTGTGTTGACCTCATGCATCGCAGCACTGACGTGAACTGGGTCATTATGCCAATATAGAAACAGAAAGCGCTTTGGGTCTACGGTCGTAGTACATCAGAAAAGATGATGCAAACTGCTGAACAGTCCCGTGGCAGGCAGATTCAAACCCAACAGTTCTTTTTGGTTTGATGAAAATAACGTGTGGATACTGGCCTGTCGAAACCTGAGAGAACGATTTAACAGATCGGATATTACAGCGTATAAATCCTTGCCAAAATAAAAATATTATAAATAAATGTATGCGACGTGTTCACAGCTTTTGAACGCGGTTAAAACCAGGCATTTCCTCGTTAGCCCGGGGTGCAAAGTGCAAAGAGCGCAACCAACCGCGTCCGGAGTTTCCCGCGATCCCTGTCCGCACGCGCTGGGGAGAGCCTCCCGCTCGCATCGGACGGCCCAGAAGCGACCGGCGCGCGCCGCCGCCGCCGCGCGAGCCCCCCTCGCGCTTACCCGCCGCCGGGAGGACAGAAAAGGAAAGGAGTGAAAAAAACAGCCGTTACTAGCGAGCGCGCCTGGCCGCGCCTCCACACCCCCGCCCCGCCCCGCGCCCCCGCCCTCACGTTTCCCATTCGCGCACCGCGCAGCCGCAGCCCACACCGCGCGCTCGCCTCGTTTCGGCGGAATCGGACGCCCGCGCCGCCCGCATTCTGGAGCCTTCCGCGGCTGCCGTTACCGGTCGCGGACGGGGACAAAAGCGGGCGAGCGCGTGCCCCAGCCCTATATCCCTGCGGGCGAGGCGCAGCAATTCGGCGTGCGGGTGCCTTGTTTCATTGCCTGCGTTCGGGTCCAGTGCGAGCGAGCGAGTGCGCGCGAGGGTGCTTCGGGCGGCGGCCGTGAGATCTGTGCGCGCGGGCGGAGCCGGGGGAGGAAGCGATGGCGTCGTTCTTCGCCGCGCTGGTGGCAATCGTGGTCGTGGCGCTGGTGGCGGTGATGCGGCGCGCGGCCGCGAGGAAGGAGGACGTGCGGCGGACGGCCTGGATCGCGGCGGATCAGGCCCAGTTCGCGGAGCGCGACGCGTTCTACTACTACGATCACCACGCCGCGCCTGACTGGACGGCGCCGGACGCGACTGAGTGTACGGCGCCGGATGCGACCGAGTGGACGGCGCCCGACGCGACCGAGTGGACGGCGCCGCAGGTGGCCTGGCCACCGGTCGAGCAGGTGGCGGCACCGCCGGTGGCCTGGCCGCCGGTCGAGCAGGTGGCGGCAACGCCGGTGGCCTGGCCGCCGGTCGAACAGATGGCGGCAACGCCGGTGGCCTGGCCGGTGGTCGAGGAGGTGGCGGCAACGCCGGTGGCCTGGCCGGCGGTCGAGGAGGTGGCGGCAACGCCGGTGGCCTGGCCGCCGGTCGAGAAGGTGGCGGCAACGCCGGTGGACTGGCCGCCGGCCGAGAAGGTGGCGGCGCTGCCGGTGGCCTGGCCTCCGGCCGTGAAGGTGGCGGCGCCGCAGGTGGCCTGGCCGCCGGTCGAGCAGGTGGCGGCGACGCAAGTGGCCTGGCCGCTGGTCGATCAGGTGGCGGCGCCGGAGGTGGCCTGGCCGCGGGACGTACATGTGGCCGCGCCGCGGCTCGAACAGGAGGCGACGACGGAGCCTACGCTAGCGGCAGCGGCGGGGAAGAAGGGACCGTGTGCGGTGTGCCGGACGCCGACCACGTTCAGGTGCAAGCGCTGCAAGGGCGTCAAGTATTGGTAACGGCACTCCAGTCCCACTTTTATTTATTTATTTATATGTTTTATTTATTTACTACTAGCATATGCAATTCATGTCCGATTAGAGCATGTATAGTAAGGCTTACTCAGCAGGCTATAGCATTTGCCAGCTCATCCAAATCCTACGTGGCAGAGAGAGAAAGCAGGAAAGAGAATGGAGCGGGCTCTCCTGCAGTCGCCCGGCTATAGCACGCAGTACGAGCAGAGCAGCCGGCTTGCAGCTCACACCGCTGGCGCTAGGCCGACGCTAGGAGATTCCACCCAATCGTGTTTATACCCAGCTTAAAGAACTAATAATTCAAAGCTTTAATGAAGCCCACTTAACAGCCGGTGTATAGCTAGCCTATTATATGGCTCGGCTTTAAGCTGGCTCTTTGATGATATGGCACAGGCTTACAGCCGGCTGTCGACGCTGTTATTATCCTTGCTCTTATGCTGCGACAATGCGTATGTTGACTGGCACAAAAAAGAATCCGTTTTGGCTGGTCTTTCGGGGCACCCTGTCACCACTGATGCCCTTCGTGAAAAGCCAGCGTTCCCAGTTATTTGCTTGCTGCCTAGAGCATGATAGGCTAGTGGCTTACACACACTGCCCGTTATGTGGAGAGTTTGTCATGATAGGCTAGTGGCTTACACACACTGCGCGTTACACGGAGACAGTGTGTTTCCCCTGTTATTTGCTCAGGGAAGACGCCTGCATTGCCTCCATCATCTAGCTAGAGTTTTCACATGATCAACTTAGTTAGTCCCAGTTTATTCTGAGAGTGGGTGCTGCTTTCAGAATATGGCATAGAGGCCAGCATGTGGGGCGCTCACATTGGGCTCAAATCATTGACCCCATTTATGTAGTTCAGTTTGACAGTTCACCAATTTTTTACAATGATGACGAGTTACTCTGTTTACTTGAAAGCCAGATGCTGTGAGTGCAACTTAATACTGCCTTTTATGTCAATGCTGGCACTGATCAATGTTTTTAAATTATGGGATTGATTGCAATTATGAGTTCAACATTTTGTAAAAAAAGTGTTTTATCCACATTTTTATCCAGCAGAGCACATGCATATAAAATGTAGCATTGGTATCAAGTTAGTTTTGTGATAGTCTATTTCTGTATGTGGGTACTGTCCCATCTATTAGTTATGCGCATCCTTAAATTTTGCTTTTATCCATGTTTGATAATTATATTTTGACGACTATCGCCAAGTATTTGACTACATTTATCCTTAAATGCATCTTCAGAGTTGTCATACTGCATAAAGTGTTACTTCCATAACTTCCCTTTTATTGGTTGCAGCGCCGTCAAATGTCAGATAGCTCACTGGAGACAAGGCCACAAAGATGAATGCCATCCAGTAAGTGCTGATGCTAGAGAAGACACCACAATAGAAGCTTCTTCCACGAAGAAAATTGGACGCACTAGCTCAGATGAAGAAAGTGTGGTGACTGGAGCCGAGCAAGCAGCTGACAGCAAGGAGATGCCCCATGAGAAGGCGTCCAATACGTCAGAGGCTTCTGAACAAGATAACAAAGAGTTCACATTTCCTCAGGTTACAGGACATGCTGAATCTGCTGACTGTTCGAGTTCTCCAACTTTTGGTAAACCGTGCAAAGTCGAGGGCGCTTCCATTAGTGAAAATGGCTCTCACACTCAGATTCCGGCGGCGTGTGATCCATCTGAAAAGGCTGAGATCAGAGTTGTGGTGCCAGATAATCTGCCAACGACGAAGAGTTTGGTCAGGCAACAAACTGCTCCAACAGTTGTGAGGCATAACCCATCGGAATCGGTAAGTAAAACTGGATGACGCATTTAATTACTAACATATACTTTTGTATGCTGAACCTAATGGTTATCTAAATGTGTCAGGCACTTTTTCCGTATGAGCGTTTCGTCAAGCTCTACAACTTTGACAAGGTGGAATTGCGTCCTTTTGGTCTTTGTAACCTTGGGAACAGGTAAACAATTAACTAAACTGTATAACAGCTGTTTTGGAACTAAGAGTGCTGAACATTTATGTGTATCCTATAAGTTATCATTTTGAGATTGTTATAACCTGTTGCTTTCAAAATTGTTTCCTTTAACGAGACAAGACTCCAGTAGCAGTATCTGGGGATTCATAAATCAAACTCATGCCTAAAACTTATTGAAAATTAAACATATTAGGGCACTTTGGTTTATAGCGTAAACAATTTATTGAATCTGAGTTTAGCGCTTCAATGTTGTTGTTTTTTCCTAACCTTCTTTTGTTTCTGTTTACAGTTGCTATGCAAATGTCGTGCTTCAGTGTTTGGCCTTTACTCGGCCACTTACAGCATACTTTCTCGAGGGGCTTCATTCAAAACACTGTAAGTTAATGCTAAACTCTTTCTTATGTTATTCAGCGCGTTCCCTTGAGTTACAGTATATTACTACTGTATTTTCTAGGTTCCCAAAAGGAATGGTGCTTCTTGTGCGAGTTTCAAAAACTAATTGTGGAGGGTAAGCGAGGACAGTCTCAATTATCACCTACCGGCATACTCTCACATTTGTCTGACATCGGAAGCAGCTTTGGTCCGGGCAAAGAGGAAGACGCTCATGAGTTTCTCAGGTGAGATTTTTGATTCCTCATTCTCTTGGGTTAAAATTCTATACCTCTGCCTGGCCAAAAATATTGTGTATACATAAAATGGTAAACTTTGAAGCTGAAATGATAGATGGTGGAATCCAAAAAATTCATGTATATAGTGATGGATGGATCAAGTTATGAGCAATAATGGGCTTATTTTCTGTTTGGATAATGTTGATAACAGTACGCCTACTATTTCTCTCAAAAAATTTGTCGTGCACTCATGCTAAATCGGATGCGCGCGCGCGCGCGCGCGTGTGTGTAAACCATTTTCTACTTAACTAGATGTATTGTTATTTTTGAATAATTGAAAAACAGTACTGTAATTTCCGTCGTAATAACAGGGTAAACCATTTTCTGATATTTGGACTAGTGCTGATGTTGGTATTATTAGTGCTATGCTAGTGGATGTTTGTAGAGGTGGTTATTCAGTATTAGCATTAGCATTTAACCTATTACAAGCCATATATTCTCACCATAAGACTTTTCAATTGAACTGCACCTAATGATAAGTTTAACAGGTACGCAATTGACACTATGCAATCTGCTAGCATGAAGGAAGCCAACGCAAATGGTGCCCATAAGTTAGCTGAAGAAACGACACTGATTCAGCTAATGTTCGGAGGCTATCTACGATCTAAGGTTTTCTACTTTTCTTCACAAATAGTACTCAACCTTTCCAATTCTATATTTTCTGAGTGCCAGTGTTGCATATCTAGTGTAACAACATCTTGCATTTTTTAAAGAGTTCAATATTCTTTCCTAGATAAAATGCACAAAGTGTGGGGTCAGTTCAGAACATTGCGAACGTATGCTGGATCTTACTGTGGAAATAGATGGGGATATCAGTACTCTTGAAGAAGCACTTCATCGATTTACATCTACAGAAGTCTTAGATGGCGATAATAGATACCATTGTATCAGGTTGGTACAGATCACTTCATGATGTGACTTTCTATATTTATTACATTCTTCGCATTTATCACTTCGCATCCCCGATGAAACTTTAGATTAATTGACAGTTATATAGTCGCAAGTTAGCAAATGTTAATAACACAAAGCTGTGATCACTTGATCGGTTTATAGTAGAGTTGAGGTTGACAATAAATGAGTGCATTTTCCTCCGGCCTAATCTTCTAGATGGTACCTGACGGGCTGACCATGTTTTTTCTTCGAACACTATTGCGTCTTAACTTATTTTATGTCATCAGATGCAACTCATATGAACGTGGCAAAAAGAAGTTGACAATATCAGAAGCACCAAATATCCTGACTATTGCACTGAAAAGATATCAGGTATGATTAAAAATCTTAGGTTGTTTTCACCACAAAATCTTCATGGACCCAACGATTTGTCACATCAAATTATGCTAGGTTGCTATATTTTTTGTGTTGGCGTTGGATCTTGTTTACCAAGTTTTCTTTGCTCTGTTTATGTTAATTAGAACCCTTTTTTCTTTTGACAGTCTGGTATGTTTGGCAAGATTAACAAGGCCATCAGGTTCCCGGAATACTTGAATTTGTCTAGCTACATGAGTACAACAGATGACTGTTCCCCTGTGTACAGGCTCTATGCGGTGGTTGTCCATCGTGATGTTATGAATTCATCCATTTCTGGTCATTATATATGTTATGTCAAGGACTCACAGGGAAAATGGTACGAAATGGATGATAGCCAGGTACTGTAACCTCATCTGCTTAGTGCACCCTTTTGCATATTGAAAGGTCAGCTGATTCATGTGTTGCTTATATCTGGATTTCGTTTTGAATAGTATAAAAGAGTACTCCCTCCGTCCCATAATATAAGAGTGTTTTTGACACTAGTGTCAATAACACTCTTATATTATGGGACAGAGGGAGTAGTTCTCTTGTTGGAAACAGTGAGTAGATGATGATTTGCTTTCGTTTAAACAAAAAAATGTCTTGCCCAGCGACATATATTCATACCATAAGAATTATTATCCATGTACCCATGTCAATCAATCTTGGTTCTGCTAAACAGTCTTGAGCGTTGTGTACAGGTGAAACCTGTTTCTCTGAAAAATGTCCGGTCGGAGTGTGCGTATATGCTGCTTTATGCAAGGTAAGTAGACCACTGTTATATCATGTATCGCTTTCTGATATGTATTTTTCTATCCTAAATTATGTCACATTAAACACATCAGGTGTTCACCACGGGCTCCAAGGTCTTTAAGGAAATTGATTATTGCTCAAGGCCTATCACACACAAGAAAAGCTAGGCAGACAGCAGGTCCAGCATCAACTTGTTTGGAAGGCCGGAGTCATTCTAGCAGGCACCAAGGTACGCAATCGCAGTCATGCAGGGATCATGTAATGAATGGCCACACCTACAAGCTGGTTACATCTGATGGCTCATCAAATCCAGTATTAGAGCCCACAAGTACAAGCGAGGGTTCTTCGCTGTTCAGCAGTTCTGATGTAGGGTCAAGCGGCAATTTAAGCAGCGATAATACTGACAGCGCAAAGAACCCAGGAAGCTCGGATCAAATGCACCCAGTCAGCACAGTGGTGATGCCTGAGGAGCATTCGCGGCAGATGTCCAGCTTGAACCCTAGCTCTTCAACCCAGTATGCTGATCAAGGTGAGGTTGACAGGCTGCACCAGCTCAAGCATCAGACAAGCAAAGGGGCTTGGGATGAGGGTTGTGAGGCCCCATCCTTCTTCTATGTTGACCAAGGTAAATACCCGGGTAGTAGTAGTAGTAGTGACAGTAGCAGCAGAAGTAGGCGTAGTATTAGCAGTAGCAGTAGTTGTAATTTAACAGGGCAGCGTAACTGTCGGATGGTAGGGGAGGTTGATCATGGTCCTGGAGAGGGCCAGGGGCATTTTAAGTAGCAGGCCGAATGGGCCAACCATTTTTGTTGGCACAGAGGGCTTGGGCTGTAGATAAAGATCGAGCATTTATCCTGTATGAACATGCCATTGCAATTAATAGAAGGGCAGTTCATACAAGCAGCCGGGCCGCGCCGCCGGTAGCTCTGCCAACGTGTCCTGCCGCTCCGCGGCATTCTACCTCCTCTCTGTCGTCTCCGCCCCCCGTGCTGCCGGCTTATCTGACCCCGCTGCTGTAAAACATCTTGCATTGTAGATGGTCCTATCGTGTAAGATCGCGCGAATCACCTCTAATTTTGTTTCAACTCCCTCTGTCTCATAATGTAAAAGTGTTTTTGACACATAATATAAAAGTGTCAATATGTGTCAAAAACACTTTTATATTATGGGACGGAAGGAGTAACTAAAAGTGGGAAAACAATGTTATTGAACTTGCTCGGGATTTCACCGAAATTAATGATCTGACTCTGTATTGGGAGAAAGAAGACAAATGGAGAAAATGTGTTGCACTAGTCTTTTCTCTCTCACCCTGTACAGAGTTAGGTCTAAAAAGTTGGTGAGACTGAACATGTTGAGCAGTACTGTTTTCCCTCAAAAGTTCTTCCTGAAAAGTATATGACGCCAATTTGCGTGACCTCACACCGTGAAAGTAGAAGCTAAAGCTCGATTAATATTCCCCCAACGAGGACAGTTTCTCCTCTTGCATCACGAATCTAGTAGCTCGGCCTCAGTCAGTCTCCAGAGTAGGAATGCCAGCCCAGCCCATCTTCTGTAGTATGTGTTCGGTACAAGCTTTGCCGGCCTGTTCAGCCCATGCTGAAGCAGGCCAGAGCCTTGTGAACGAGGCTCGTTCTTTCATTCTGTTTATGACACGTCTATTCACTAGTAGGTTGCCCTAAGAAAGTCTCTAGTAGTAGGTTAGGAATTTGCTTGGTCTTAGCATTGGATTTTCAACAAATTATTATGTCATATTCCTGCTTTTTATGTGTGATACACAAACATATTTTTTCTGATCATATAGGGTCATATGGTCATGATATAGTGACTTGGTGAAAAATCCTGTAAAATTGTTAACATTGGAGTACATGCCAACTGCTACTAGAGCGTATTGTTAGCTGTTTTGTTTTCTCTCCTACTAGAAGGTGAAAGGTGGTATCAAACTTTAACAAGTTTATGCATGAACAACACATGAGTTAGTTGTACGGTACTGCTATCAGAGACGGAGAGAGTGTGGCAAAAAAGAGAGACGGAGAGAGTAGTTTATTATGGGTTAAACTTGCATCAGCACGCATGGCTATGTGTATATGGGCGTAAAAACCCTACAGGACGGAGTGGTTGCCTGTTTACCTCATTTTACACTTACATATAATTCTTGTGTTGCAATTTCGGGTTAACAAAGCACAATGAAAGTGTAAGTGAGCTGATATGCATGTGTGTCTGCGTCATCATGGACTTGTCAATTAGCTTTTTTAGGTCACTAACTGTTGAAGATGGTACCAAAACATTAAGTCTTGCATAGTCGCATGTGCTTGTGGCCTTGTAAGCGCCCACATTGTTGTGTGCTGCCTCTAAAGTTGCATCTAAGATTATGGAGACGGATACTATACACCGTAGATGTTTGTCTACAACCAAAATCGCTTGGCATCTTCTCCGGTCTAAGAGGGGCCCTCTAACAATTTTCTTTGACAAAAGTAACTCGGTGGCCTTATGCGTGCGTCTACACATAGAAACTAACAGTAAGGTTCACTGATAAAAGAGATTATTTTATATTATGTTGGAGTTCACATTTGAGGCTAGTCGAACTACACACTATAGCCTTTTTGCCCTAAGCTTAGGGGTAGCAAGATGGTCCATGCTAAGAGCATCCATATTGTAATAATTTTTCAGCCTCTAAGGCTATCTCTAAACTCTTATAGGTTGCCTCCATACATTCAAATTTCATCATCGCCGCCTCTAAGCTTTGCGTCGCCATTAGCCTTAGGGCACCCATAATGTTTAGATGCATCATTGTTGTCATATGAGGGTTTAACTGGTGCAACCGCCAGCAAATCAATATGTATCTTTAAGTTTGGTAGGAGCTTATCATTAGAGAGTGTTTCCAAGTTTGTTAGGACCCTACCCTCAGGACTCAAGTATTGTATACTTGCTTTATAGTGCCCACCTCCTAGTCAGATAAGGCAGAAAGAATCAATTACTCTCCCCCTCGACACTTCTTCCCTTGCCTCATTCGTGTGACAACCCCTCTATGGTTGGAGTCGCATCACAAGGTCCAAGATTCCGCAAACGACTAGCAGAAACTTGTCGTCGAATAGATTGCCAGAAAGATGCCAAAGTGGACAACCTCTCTGGGACCATGCACGACATCGATCAACAGACATGAAGATACAACTTGGCAACCCTCAGAATGGAGAAGGGGAACATCCTCCGAGTGGTTGTACCATTGGCAAAGATGACATTAGCCATCCACCGCCTGACTGCTATTCTCCAACAACACGCAAAAGGCATACCACTATGTCACTTCAAGATGGAATTCCCACCTACGATGGCGAGGTCGACCGGTTGTCCTGGCTAACATGCCGCTCTCTCTTCTTCGTCGCACAACATACATCGGAAGCTAAGAAGGTGGGCATTGCCTCCTTCCATCTGGTGAGCGATGTGGTATGGCTAGTACAAGGATGACTATGGCCCTCCGTTATGGCATTCGTCGACCGAGTTGGTTAACACCCAATTTTGTCCACCATCCAGCATCAACGCTCTCAATGAGCTCGTCTCCCTCAAGTGCATGAGCATGGTGGCAGACTTAAACATGCAATTCGATGCCCTACTTGGTTGTGCCCCATGGCTACGAGCCGACCAACAGGTGATGATTTACACCACTAATATCCAAGAGACTCTCACACTTGATGTGCAGGTGTGGTGTCTGACTTCTCTCATGGAGGTGATAGGTTGGGCATGCATTTATGAACGTCATGCAAATTGGGCACTACAAGCTTCAAACCCAGCCAAGAGAGCATCTAATGCTTCGCTTCAAGGCCATGACATCCTCCCTGCTCCAAATTTCCTACCACCTGGAGGAGTGGTGGTCGCTTGAGCTAGGCGCCAACACCGTACACCGTCTCAGGTGGAGATGGTAGCATGTCAAGCCCAAGGCTTGTATTTCAATTATGAAGACCGCTTTTCTCCTGGTCACCATTGCAAAAGTTGTATACCATGAAGGTTGATTCGTTCCTCGATGGAAACAATGCAACCGCCAATGGCTGATGTCTAGAAGCCGTATCAATCTTCTTGATCCGTGGTCGAGATGGCTCAAGGAGGGGAGAAATGTCACGTGGTGTCTTAGCTGGTGCTACCAGCAATAGATCATATTAGGAAATCAATATGCATTTTTAGTTTGGTAGAATCTTATTTATAGAGATTGTTTCCAAGTTTGCTAGTCCTTTCCAACTTTGTTTGGATCCTATCCTTAGGCCTCAAATCTTTTGTACAAGCTTTATAATGCCTACCTCCTAGTCAGATCAAACAATTAATAAATAATCAATTGGCACCCCCTCTCGATACATCTTCTGTTCCTCTCTCGAGCGACAACCCCTCCTTGGGTGGAGTCACACCACAAGGTCCAAGGGTTCGGCGTAATACCCACTAGGTGAGAATTGACTCTATGCTAGCCCCACTTATTGCCTCTAAGATTTGTGAAAACACACACAGCCTCTTAGATGAACCCTACCAAATGGTAAAACAATGTACATCTCCAACCTTCTCGGGTAACTTAATCTAGACTTGACGGTTGGGGTCGCTTCCTCAGGGGCTGCCTCCAAGCTAAGTGGTGATGTTAATGTTCTTGAATTAGGGGTTGGAGCATGCCATTTATGGAGGCTGCCACTGAGAAGAGGGGGAGTGTTTAGAATCAACAAGAACCACACACCACAGATGCTCTTAGAGGATGCCTCCAACAACTAAAGAAATGAAATTGTTCCACCATGGAAACAAGAGGAAGATAGAAGAAAGGCCAGGACAAGAACGGTTACGGAGTAAATGTGGCACACCTTCCTTTTTAAAAAAAATTAGTAGGGTCCACCTTAGAGGCTGTCGGAGTTGCACACACTGCGGATTTTTTCCGTTTAGTTAGACGTGAAACACGCGGCTCACCTTTAGAAGTGGGCCTGCCTCTCTATGTTGTTGATGACATAATGCACTTTTCTTTAATTAGTATCATAATAATTCAAAGCATACCATGAGTCACACTTGCACATAGTAACATTGTCCTCACCCATTACAGCAGTTTTGGGTTAACCTTTTTACACGATTGAAGGAAAATAATGTATGTGAGTTGCCACATATGTGGGTGTGAACCCTTGTTGGCCTCTTTGAGCCACTGGGAGTTAGAGTGTAGGTTAAGTTGATAGAAATTAGTTAACAAGTGCGAATGATCAAATATAGATGCTAAGTCCAAAGCCTTATATGTATGCACTAAGTGGTCTTTACCCCCTCTAGATTTCACCCAAATTTTTTTCTTCTCGATATAATTTAATGAGATGTTTACTCATAACATATGTAAATATGTATACTTACAATAAAGCTAAGAATCAAACTTTATTTCATTAATAGACAATGTCATTGTCATTCACATCGATTTTTAGTGGAACAAGGTTTCATAAATGATTTCACTTCTTTGTATAAACTTCGCAGGTGCATGCACATCTATGATTTGCTTTGATTTTTTTAGACCTCTTTAAAATAACAACAGTTTTTCAAAGTTCATTGCATATACGGGTTCCACTTTTAGGGTTAGTGATTTTTCTTTGCCCTTTTTTTCATTATTATGCGCACTTACAGCGGCGTGGCTTAATTTAGATATACTGGAGTACATATATCAGATCCCTCTCCACATTAACCATTTTTTGCTACATATATCTATCCATTAGCACTGCCTGCTAATTAAGTGGTATTGTCTTATGGTGGTTTAATTATCATAAGTAAAACTGTTATATTGTATGTATGAAGTATGCTTCTGTTGGTTTATTTGTCATAAGTAAAACTTTTTAATTGTATGCATGAAGTATGAAGTATGCTTGTGTTGGTTTAATTGTCATAAGTAAAACTGTTTAATAGTATGTATGAAGTGTGCTTCTGTTGGTTTAACTGTCATAAGTAAAACTGTTTAATTGTATGCATGAAGTATGAAGTATGCTTCTGTTGGTTTACTGGTCATAAGTAAAACTGTTTAACTGTATGTATGAAGTATGAAGTATGAAGTATGCTTCTGTTGGTTTAATTGTCATAAGTAAAATGGTTTATTTGTCTGGATGAAGTATGCTTCTATTGGTCTAGTTGTCCTAAGTAAAATTGTTTAATTCTTTGTGTGAAGTATGCTTCGATCTATTATACATCCCAGAAATCAGAAATTAAGTGTAGAGTATGCTCCAAGCTAATATATTGCAAAGAGTAGCTTTGTTTTCCAGTAGGGCAGGGAATAGTTTGTTGGTTTGTGTTATATGTCTTGAGTACATTTGTAAATTATAGTGTTCATAGAGAATTCTTCCTTGGATAAATTGGTAAGTTAATGTAGTTTTGAGAAGTACAGGATTGGCAGATTTCTGCAAAGAGTAGTAGTTTTGTTTCTCAAAAAAAATGCAAAGAGTAAAAAGGTTTTTTTCCAAGAAAAGGGAACAGTGTGGATGGTTTGTGCTATATGTTGCAAGCAGTATATATAATGTAGTGTTTACAGAAAAATCTTTTCCAGGATAAATTTATAAGTTAATGTAGATAGTTTGGACAAGTACTGGAGCAGTAGATCTCAATATATGTTGAGACACATCAATACTACCTGTTGGCTATTGTTTTGGCTGTCAAGTTGCTTTTGTCTATAGACAACACTTTTTTACCAGTCAGAGAAATTTCCACCCATTTCAAATATGTATATAGAAGAAAAATGGGCCAGCCCATTATTGGTTGTCATGTGCGAATCTCTGACTATTTGTAGCCCGGTGCGGAAAACAGAAATTTCCCAGTTGCAAATCTTTTCCAGGAAAATTTATAAGTTAATGTAGATAGTTTGGACAAGTACTGGAGCAGTATATCTCAATATATGTTGAGACACATCAATACTACCTGTTGGCTATTGTTTTGGCTGTCAAGTTGCTTTTGTCTATAGATAGCACTTTTTTACCAGTCAGAGAAATTTCCACCCATTGCAAATATGTATAAATGTCTTGCTCAGGAACCCCACTCTAAGATTTCATGTTGCTGCACCCCTCTACTCAGTTGAATGATTAGCCGTATTATTATTTGTGTGCAGGTGGCCTGTATGGATATCAGGACCCAGGATACAGTGCGCATCCCATTTAGCCCAGGAGACAGGAGTGTAGATCTAACGTCTTGGGGTGGGAAGGTCACGACGAACCATCAAGAGCTTCAAACAGGAGTTTTGTGAACTTCATTCAAGGGCATCTCCATTTTGAAAGATCAAGCTTCTTCCATAACAGGACATCTCCATTTCTGATTGGTACTCCTCCACCCAAGTTTTTCGCTAGGTGGAGTAACCTAGAACTATAATATACAGTTTTTGTTGTTGTTGTGACTTGTGAGAGAAACCTAACAATGGTCTGGGGGTGTAAACCTGGCACCTAGCTGCACCTGGTTTAATGTTAAGAAGAACTTGTCAACAATGCGCCATGCAAGACCAGCCTGTTGAGGTCAAGACTGGAGAGCCCGCTGCCGCTGCCGCTGCGCATGCAGCAGCAGCAGCGCACTTAAAGTTGTAGGCTTTACATGCATAAATATGGCCCGGTCGCCTGTTCTGTGAGGCCTAGTGCTAGCTACGGCTGGCGGGCTCGGGTAGGCCTGCATGGATTGGCATGCATGGGCGCCGACGAGATAGGCAGGCAGCTGGTGGGGGCACGGACCGGTGGTGCCTGGTGATATCTTATTTTAGTTCATCTCGATCTCGGAGCTTGTGTGTGGGGTGTGGTGGGGATACCGAAGAATCTGATCGTACTCGTCGGTCGCCGGTGGGCGCTGGGGCTGGGGGCTCTGCATCCATGATTCAGGTCCGGCGCCGGCGCCTGATATGGTCAGAGGCTGGCCGGGGATCATTTTTCTTTCGTTGTTTTTTATCTGGAAGAACCGGTGAGGATGGTTGCTGTTGCTGCATTTGGCCGGTGATGATGGCTCGTCTGGCCGCCGGTCGATCACTCACGGCCCTGGGAGGCCATGGCCGGCCGGCTGGGTCGCCATGATTTCTCGCCTTGCTCTTTGCTCCCTGGGGGCCACTTGGGTAGTACAGTAGTATCATGCTGTTGGCGTCGCGTACATGATCCTGCACGCGGGGGGTCAGCAATATTATGAGGTGTACCCCCCGATCTTGCATGTGTTGAGAAGAGATGGCCCGTGAAAGCTGAGCTTAAGCTCGATCAATGCATGGAGAAGGAAGTCTCCTCGAATCAGGTGGCCAGCACAACACCATAGCTGATACACTACTTGATAGGATAGGTAAGTCAATCCAGCTTCTGCTATAGGAGTATATAAGTTTGTGTGGGTTCGATCTGAAGCATGGACGGTGACCAACAAGTTTGATTGATCAGCGAGTGAGGCCATTATGAAAGAATGTTGCATCGACACTATACTAGACAGGAGTACCCAACACTAACAGTAACTAAATTGTAGGCGGCGTTAACAGAGGGGCGATCGTACGCCGGCCGACCCCTCCAGTCCCGAATCGAACCCTGCCGACAGACACTACCAGCAGAATAGATCACTGTGCCGGCACATACAATGAACAAGAGAACGGAGTTATTTTGGCGCTAGCTGCAGCCGGTGGTGCACAAGTCAAGCAGTATCTATCTACTCGTGGTCCTGTGATTAATGGACATCGTGTATACTTGTAGTACGCACATGCCAAACAGTCGAAGTGCAGGACTGGGCCGTCTGCAAGTACACTTCTGGTGATTAATTACGCTAGAGCTAGATAAGAACTATACTGTAGGACTTGATGTCAAGTTGCGTTCTCAATCAAGAGGGAAAAAAGGTTGCGTGCATGATCCCACGCATGAAGACGACCCAAGGAAGCAGGTGACCGCAGCACACAAATAGCACTCGAGGATGCCACGCCGGTCACTTTTCGGGGCACCTGGACTGGATGAGCCACGCACGCATGCATCTGAGGACGCATCGCATGCATGGGGCAAATTTGATAATTTTGGCCTGTGAACACAGTCAATTCATAAAATGAACTGTCCTAAAATTATTTCACACGACCGACCTTTTTAAGTGGCGCCCGACACGCAGGCGTCATAACCTACGGTGCAGCGTCTAGCTCTGGGGTGTTGCATTTCTGTTTAGCATGGCAGCCCCTGGACCCGCACCCAGCAGTGCAGCGCCTCAGAGCTAGGCACCACACATGTAATGTGTAGTGCCTAGCCCTTACGCGTTGCACTGTCTGTTACTAGTTGGCTGACCCCCCTCCCCAACTTCCCCCACACACACCGCAACCCCCCAAAGCATCCCACCCAAGATTTGCCCCCTCCCCCCCTCTCAAATCCTTTCCCAAATATTCCAAATTTAAAGATTTTGTCCCTGGATTTCGAAGTCAAACCCTCCCTCAAGGTAATCTTCTCCAATCCCCTTGTTTTGATCCAAGTAATGTTAACAAATTGCTCATTTCTTGCTAGTTTGGGGAAACCCTAGTTTTGTATGGATCTAGAGATTTGCATGGAGATGTGAGATGTTTGTTTGCCAATTTCCTATGATTAGGCTTGTTAGTATGTTAGGGTTATTCTTATGGGTGTTCTTATGTTGGTGATAGGGTTAGGGTTGTTGTTTCATATATATGTTAGGGTTTGTATTCCGTGTTAATCATTGGATTAGTACTCATGGAAGAAATGTTACGTTGTGTGTTTGTTCATCATGGGGACAAAGACGCCTTCTTGAAAGGCAATATTGAACCGGCCCCGGATGAGCTTGACATGGTGTTTGATAATAGTCCTAATTATGCGGAGCTTTTGGAACAAGTGAGGAAAGATTTGAATTGGATGGACCCTAGTGGTATCGTTGAGTTGGAGAGAAGGCATAATGTTGGTTTTGGAATGCACATCCATTGAAAGACAATGCGTCTCAACTCAGAGCAACGTTGGGTTGCATACAAGGAGACGGTGGCCGAATCACTAGACAAGGCTCTTGAGTTATTTGCAACAAAGAAGGTTGATTCAAGTTTGCATTTGGACTTGAACCGGAACCCCTCCCCTTTGATTGCTAGTAGTCCCCCACCCTTGAACCGAGATGAAATTATTGAACCTCTTTTGACCCAAGAAGTGAGGCCAACATTGAGCCCGTTTCCAAACAACCAATATGAAGCTTTGCAAGAGGAGAATGATGAGTATGCGGACGATGACAATGAAGTTGATCTCCATGACAACAATGTGAGTGATCTTGACAAATATCATTTGCAAGAGACAATGGACCATTCCATCCCTTATTCCCGTGGCTATGCATCGGATTCAGATGACGAAGGTCCCGATGAACAAGTTGATGAGGAGGGGTTCACGGTGAAGGAGGCCAAAGCTTTCGAGAAGGTATTCGGTCGGGATCATCGGACTACATTGTTCAAGGATGTTAGTCTCACGGATGAAGCCGTGGTAGATGGTGGCCAAGGTATATCTCTTGGGTTTAGGCCAAGATTTCACTGTGATTTGGATGACGACAAGAATGGGATTGCTAAAGGGTCTAAGTTCAAAACCTTCTTGGAATTAAAGATGTGGCTCGATAACTACTCGGTTACGCATTATCGTCCACACAAGGTGGTGAACTCGGACGTCAACGTGTGCTACACGGTTGCATGTGCATGTGAAGATGAAAATGTCCGTGGATTATGCATGCAAGACCATGGAAAGGAGGTCCCACTTGGCACGTAGTGAGTTGTGTGCCAACTCACACGTGCCGAGGAAAAAGGGTGGATGGCAAGGTTGTGTCCCAAGACCACAGACAACTCACGTCCAAATTCATCGCTTACCGGCTCTCCAACTCAATATCCACACTTCCAACAATGAGCATCCAACATGTCATTGACCTTGTGAAAGCCATCTTTCATTACAAGGTGAAATGCGGCAAGGCATGGAAGGCGAAGCAAGCCGCATTTAAGATGTTGTATGGTAGTTGGGAGGAAGCATACAACCGAATCCCCAGGTTGTTATTAGCCATGGCCGCCACAAACCCGGGCATGGATTATGTGGTCGAGCCTCAAGGGGAAAAACAACGGTTCATGACAGAAGGATAGTCCGAGTATTTGGCCGTGCATTTTGGGTGTTCGAGCAATGCGCGAGGGCTTTCGAACACTGTAGGCCGGTCATCGCCATTGATGGCATGTTCTTGACCGAACAATACAAGGGCACCTTGTTGGTTGCGATAGCAAGTGATGCAAATAACCAGGTGTTGCTATTGGCATTTGCTTTGGTTGAGGTGGAGAACAATGATAATTGGGAGTGGTTTTGCGTCTTTTGAGGACGAAGGTGTTACCCGCTCAGAGGGAAATTTGTATCATATCGGATCGACATCAAGGAATTCTTAACACGGTGGAGATTGACATTCTTGGGCATGCTCTGTTGCTCCATCGATGGTGCATGAGGCACTTTTGTTCGAACTTCTATAGGGCATGTGGCCTTAAGGAGTTGGCTGATGATCTTCAAGATTTTTTTCTCGCTTTCTCCGACAAGCGGCTCACCACTTTGTTCAACAAATTGCTCCACACAAAAAACTTGTTCCTGGGGGTCAAGACTTTCTCAATAGGCACATTGAATACCGGAACAAGTGGGCACGTGCTTTTGATGAAGATGGCCGGAGATACGGTCAAATGACAAGCAATATGGCCGAATGCTTTAATAGGGTGCTCAAAGGTGCATGTGGATTACCCATGACGGCAATAGTTCAATACACATTTGACAAGATGAATGTGTACTTTCTAAAGTGCTTGGTGGAAATAGATGCACAGATAGCGGGTGAGAACAAGCGCAAGTACAAGTACAAGTTCCCACCCAAGGTTGATGAATGGTTGGAATTTCAATCACGGAAGACGGACTCACAAGAAGCTATACTATATGACAATGAAGAGTGGAAGTACGAAGTGAAAGATCCAGGAGGAACCACAAACGATGGCCGCTAACATGGAGGTCGGGCTTTCAAGGTCTCGTTAACACGGTGTGATTACTCTTGCGGGAGGCCATTGTTGCTTCATCTCCCATGCTCACACTTGTATACCGCCGGTCGCGTTAGGAATGTGGACGTCCATCACCCCCTCACCATGAGGGAGTCAGAGTTCTCAATCATGACGGTCAAGAAAACATGGGCTCCCCGCTTTCACCCATACCTTGACCAATCACAATGGCCGGAGTACCATGGAGTTCAACTATGGCCAGATCCGGAGTTGAAGATTGTTACACGGGGTAGACGTAAGACAAAGCGTCTTAGAGGCGACATGGATAGATGGGGCCATGCTGGCAGACGCGAATTGGGCAACGACCAATTCCAAGAGCCTCGTGAGAGCTCCCATTGTGGGGAACGCAAAGGTCATGGACACAACAAAAGAAAATGTACCAAACCAAGAAAAAGGTCCAAGAAAAATGATGCAAGCACAAGCCAACAAGGAGCTACACAAGGTAGCCAACCAAGTGGTAGCCAACAAGTGCCAAGCCAACCAAGTGGTAGCCAACAAGTGCCAAGGCAACCAAGTGGTAGCCAAACTTTTCGTTCAACATATCTCTCTGGATAGCTCTACCCAGGCGTGCAACGCCTTAGAGCTAGGCGTTGCACTGCATAGTGTGGCGCCTATCTTGGAGGCGTTGCACGCCTGCGTAGAGCTATTTAGAGAGCAACAGAAAGTTTGCACCCAGTTTGGGGCCAAAAATTTTCTAAGTGTTGGTGTGGCGCCTAGCAGGGAGGCACCGCACTGTGTTGTGCAACGCCTCTCTTCTGGGCATTGCACTATACAGTGTGGCGTCTCGGTGCTGGGCGCGGCACCAACACTTGGTGTTTTTTGTGCCTCAAACTGGGTCATTTCAGGCACATTTTCAGGGACATATACTTGCATCACAGAATAAATAGTAATGATCATCGCAATGACATTTTCAACACCTCTTCAACTTCAACAAAGACAACATTTCTAAGAGTGACCATCACTTCAAGTTCAACATCACTAGGAGATACAATCACTTCAAGTTCAACATCACTAAGAGCTACCACCACTTCAAGTTCAACGACATAACAAGTTCGACATAACAAATAAAGGACGACGACTACTTCCTTCTGCGCTTATTGGCTCCTCCCCCTCCTGTTGGCTATCTTCTTCGCTTTCCTAGGACGAGCAACCCGCTCTGGCTTTGGCTCCGTTCGTCCTCCTCATCCACATAGGCATCCAAAGCCGCCATCCGCGAGGTTCTGACCGTCCTCTTGCCTCTTTGGGTGAAGTCTTCAGGTGTGTATTTATTGATTCCCCTCCTAGGCTTTAACTCGTATGCTGACCGAACTTGATAGGTCACCAAGGTCATGTCATCATCAACCTATTACAAAAACAAATGATATGGAGAAGACCGTGTGTGAGGATAAAGTTAGCAATACATCAATAATTTAATATATGCTATTGCCATACCTCTTGGGTGACCACACCCACATCCTCATCCTCCAAAGGAGCACCATGGCCAGAAGTGAGATATGATGGTGTCGCCGACCTAGACCGTTGAGGTGACACATACTCAGGGTCACGACAACCGACAAGGTTCGATAGCCGCCTTAATCTTTGGCCCTGGCGCTACAACATGTATAAGTGAATGAGATATCGAACGCAGCAACACATGTTACATGGAAAATTGAAGGAGATGTGAACCTTAATGAATGCTCGAAGTGCACCTTCGCCATCGCTTTTCCCAACCGGGGTTTTCTCCAGAATAGTCTCAGTCTCACCGACTGCTTTTTTTATCTGGGCACGCTATGAATAGAAACGACATTAACGTGTTAGGCAAGCGAAGATGTGAATAGTGCAAATGAGAAAGCAAAAAGGGGAAATACCACAAAGTTCATTATTGGAGCTGTAGGGACTGAGGTGCCTTCCCTGACTAATTTGTTGTGCTGGTGCTGGGTTACCTCATCAAAGACGATGGGATCTTGCAAAATCTCCTCAGCATACGCCGGCTTGCATACCTCCACACGGGTACTTGCAAGAAAGCATGTGAGATAGTTGTTGAAGACAATATGACAGTGCTCACGAAGTTGGGCTCGTTTTCCAACCTTAGCTTTCTCCACACTAAGCATGAACTGTACGATATACTTCCTGTGATGCCTGTCCCAATCATTGACCTTCCGCTGCTTTCTCCTATCCAACCTACAAGTTAGAAACAGAATATTAGCACCATCGAAACCGCCGAGAAGCTGCTAAGTGCTCAAGGTTAATTATATCTTACCCATGTAGCAACTTGTCCGTGTCCTCCCACTCCGGCGGGTGTGGCTGGAACAAACCAAATTGGCGGTACACCCAATGTGACAGGTGAAGCTCAATTGCCCAGTTGCATATGAGTGGGCACCGCATATGCCAAAGATCCCTATCCCTAGTGCACATCAGATTCAGCACGAACTCTCTAGGGTTACCAAAACTATCCCCTCTTCCATACGGCTCCCATTCCACCTGCAACATAGCATAGAATGCAAAATTGATTTTGAGTTACGATAGAAGCATGAGAGTCACTTATACAATGTCGAGTCGCCTGCTCAGCCGTAATCATGTCCAGCTCGGTCTTGTACAACTTGTGCATTACCGAGGGATCATCCGTCGTCTCATTTACCACATCCCACTTGTAAGCCCAAGTGAGGAGCCATAGTGGGTCGTCTTTGTTGTCCCAATCCTCGTACTTCACGGTCTTCGGTCGTCCAACCGGCAATCGCTCCTAGCTCCATATGGAAAGTGCAAGCATACAACCACCAATACCTCCAGATTTCCTACAACAGGCGTCATCCAACAGCACATAAAAGAGAACATGGTTGAATTAACAGGAAGATTGCATTGATAATGTAGCAATGAAGTGAAAAATAAAACACTTTCTACCTGTCTATTAGCCAGTGTCGCCGAACCCCAACTCTATTTGCTATCGAAGACGGTCAACGCCTTCAGCCACATCCATGGAGCATTCTTGCCTGTGCCATCAGCAAACATAGTCCTGGATATGACGTACCATATGTAGACACGAGCATATGTCTTGACCTCATCCTCATTAGCTTCCTCGGGGCAAGTAGCAAAGTTCCATGCAATCTAGCCGAAAGGAGCACCGGCTGCGACTCTTTCCTTCTTCTTGTCTTCCGCTTCTGGTTCCCGAGGCTCCGGAGGAACCATACCGATAAGGGCATGCATCTTCTCGCACCACCCATCAGAATCGGTGCTCATACATAGAGGATTCCCCTTGATAAGAAGATCGGTGATCATAGCAATATCCTGGAGCGTCACGGTCATCTCCCCGGTCCGAAGATGGAAACTGTGTGTCTCTGGCCTCCAACAATCAGTAAGCGCGGTGATTGCTGCAGCATTGAGTCGTGGCATCGACCAGCTGACCAACTGAATGAAAGGGAGGAGTCATGTCTCCCTTACATATGGTGTGTATCGCTCATCATAGCGCATCACCCCAAGGTTGACCCAGTGAGGCCGAATCTTCAGAGGTTGAAGCTCCTACAAACAAGCAAATCAAAAAAATTACATATGGGGCATTTGTGTTTGAAATAAACACGAAATTCATAATACCGGCCACTTTCTTTCATTATTACCTGCTGCTGCACCGACATAGCGTACGACAGGTGTTGATGGTCCCAATGATCATCGAGAAGCCAAACCATCCTAACAATTTCAAACAAAGCATTCTTGTCAACATGATTATCTTTTCAATACAAATAAACTAAAGCAGGCCTACTATATGCAAGATTCAAAGCATATGTATCCAAAGCATTCTTGTCAATACGAATATAATTTCAATACAAATAAACTAAACTAGGCCTACTTCATGCAAGATTCAATACAAATATCTTTTCCATAGAAATAACATGTCAACCTATGTATCCAAACCATATCTTTTCACTAAAATAAACTAAACTAGGGTTGCAAGATTAGGTATGTAATACATGCAAGATTCTAATACATGCAAGCTTCTAATCTAATCAAATCTAACAAGGGTTCCCCAAATATTCAAAATAGCATACATTCTATGGATAGAAAGAAGGGGATCGGAGGAGAGTACCTTCTAGGATGGATTGGTGAAGAAATCCACGGACCAAATCTTCAGATCTGAAGGATTTGGGAGAGGGGATTGAGAGGGGGAGAGTAGGAAGCTGCCGGCACCGCTGCTCTGTAACTTCTAACTGGAACGAATGGGGTGGGGTGGGGGGAGGGAGAGCGGGCGGCTGCCTCTAAGTCAGAGTGCAATGCCTAAGGGCTAGGCGTTGCACATTACATGTGTGGCGCCTAGCTCTGAGGCGCTGCACTGCTGGGTGCGGGCCTAAGGACTACCGCTGGACAGAGGTGCAATGCCCCAGAGCTAGGCGCTGCACCGTAGGGTGTGGCGCCTGCATGTCGGGCGCCACTCAAAAAGGTCAGCCATGTGAAATAGTTTTAGGGGTAGTTCATTTTGTGAATTGATTGCGTCCACATGTTAAAATTGTCAAATTTGCCCATGCGTGGTGGCAAACTGGCAAAGCGAGGGGAGCGATCCAGCCCGCGTTGCCTTTCTGTGCCCGAGCAGCCAAGCAACTACATACGCGAAGACACAAAGCATCGGCATTCGTCAACGCAACGCACCGCACCCACTGTCACAACCAAAAGCTCGTAGATCGGGAGAGGATTCCCCCTCTAGATTCACCATGAGTCAACTGTCTTCTACTGCGCAAAAGCAACTCATTAGTGAGGTGAGGGCTGCCATAGTCCTCGGCTTATCTTGGTCGGGCTGGCAGGCCAACCATTCATCTCGGATATTGTTTTTGAATGCGGCGATGGCTTCGGCTTCGGAGCTGTCTATGATATAGTTCTTCTTGGTGAGGAACCTGTTTCAGAACTTCTGGACTGATTCGTGTGACTGCTAGGTTACACGGCTGAGGTCATCAGCGTCCGGAGGTCGGATGTATGTGCCCTGGAAGTTTGCCCGAAAGGCATCCCCGAGGGCCTCCTAGCTGCCAATAGAATGAGGAGGCAAGCTGTTAAGCCAATGCCTAACCAAACCCTTTAGCTTGAGCGGGAAATATTTAATGGTGTGGAGATCGTCTCCATTGGCCATGAGTATATGGAGAAGGAAGTCTTTGATCCATACTGCTGGATCGGTGGTGCCATCGTTTGATTATATATTGATGGGTTTGAACCCTACAGGGAATTGATGTTCCATTACCCTATCTGTAAACCAGATCAGGTGGGCTGGACCTTGGAATCGGGTGGTGTCCCATCGGAGGTCGGGTGAGAGCCGTGTGTAGGCTTGATCTCGGGCGCGGCCGTTCCTGTCCATCCGGGTGTCATAGACGTCCGGCCCTACGGGCGCGTGTCCTCTGGATCCCTAGATGGACCAAGGAGGTGCCCTGTTTGCCTTAATGTGACATCGAGCGCCATGAGGATCAAGGTAATCCACGGGGTCTTTGCCATAAAGGTGTGGTGGCCGGTCGTTGAGGTTTTCCCGCATTGGCCTGTCCCGACCTCTAGGTGGTCGGTCATGGTCATCGCCGAGCTCCTCGTCAAACTCCGACAGGAGACACCTACGTGGGTATCATGTCGGTGCGCTACAGCACCGGTCTTCCATGTCTTGCTCGGCAGCGAGCACTTCAACCCACTATTCATGCAATGCGTCGGTGTTGGCCTATAGGTGTTGCTGCTTGCGCTTCATGCTCCGAGCCATTGCAATGAGGCGTTGTCGGAAGCGCTCTTGTTCGAAAGGATCTTCGGGGACGACGTAGTCCTCGGTACCGAGGCTCTCGTCCTCCTCGGAATCCGGCATGTAGTAGTCATTGGCCCCTTCAAAGAGGTCGTCGGGATCTAAGTCCTCGAGATGTCCTTCAGGTGTGTCGTTCCGTACTGGGAAGCTTGATGACTGATATGTCTCCAACGTATCTATAATTTTTGATTGTTACATGCTCTTATATTATAAATCTTGGATGTTTTATAATCATTTTATAATCATTTATATCATTTTTTGGTACTAACCTATTGACATAGTGGCAAGTGCCAGTTGTTGGTTTTTGCATGTTATTTACATCGCAGAAAATCAATACCAAACGGAGTCCAAATGCCACAAAACGTTACGAAGATTTTTTATGGACCAAAAGACACCTAATGGGCCAAGGCTACGCCTGGGGGTGCTCCTAGGAGAGCACAACCCACCAGGGCACACTAGGAGGCCCAGACGCACCCTGGTGGGTTGTGCCCACCTCGGGTGCCCCTCGGACCGCCTCTTTGCTCTATTAATACCTCAATATTCCAGAAATCCTAGGGGAGTCGACGGAAATCAATTCCAGCCGCCGCAGACTCCAGAACCACCAGATCCAATCTAGACACCCTCATGGATGGGGTTCACCACCTCCATTGGTGCCTCTCCGATGATGCGTGAGTAGTTCTTTGTAGACCTTCGGGTCCGTAGTTAGTAGCTAGATGGCTTCCTGTGTCTTGTTTGATTCTCAATACAATGGTCTCTTGGAGATCCATATGATGTAACTCTTTTTGCGGTGTGTTTGTTGGGATCGGATGAACTTTGAGTTTATGATCAGATCTATCTTTTTATAGCCATGAAAGTATTTGACTTTCTTTGATCTCTTTTATGCATGATTTCTTATAGCCTCGTATTTATTCTCCGATATTTGGGTTTTGTTTGGCCAACTTGATCTATTTATCTTGCAATGGGAAGAGGTGCTTTGTAGTGGGTTCGATCTTACGGTGCTTGATCAAAGTGACAGAAGGGGAACCGACACGGATGTATCGTTGCTACTAAGGATAAAATATTGGGGTCTATCTCGACATAGATAGATCTTGTCTACATCATGTCATCGTTCTTATTGCATTACTCCGTTTCTGCATGAACTTAATACACTAGATGCATGCTGGATAGCAGTCAATGTGTGGAGTAATAATAGTAGATGCATGCAGGAGTCGGTCTACTAATCTTGGACGTGATGCCTATATAATGATCATTGCCTAGATATCGTCATGAGTATTTGAAGTTCTATCAATTGCCCAACAACAATTTGTTTGCCCACTGTTTGCTATTTTTCTCGAGAGAAGCCACTAGTGAAACCTATGGCCCCCGGGTCTATTTCTCATATTATTTGCCTTTGTGATTGTCAGGACCCCGACTCGATGCCACATAGGTCTAGCATGTAACACCTCATATCACTTTGCGGCCTCACGCACGGTATTCCCACGGGTGTCGCCTTACCTTTGCCCGGGACCGTTTGCGTCTTTTGGCACACGTATATGATAGTGTCGCTAGCACCCATATGATAAGGAGCCCGGGCTGACATGGCTAGTCGTAAACCCAAAGTGGCACAGACTTACAGGGACAGGCATCCATGACCAGCATCGAACGTGTCGGTCATCAGCAAGTGGGTCCGGGCTGTAGCACTGGGCTAGCAGGACTCCGATAAACCGGGCTGTAGCGGGCTAACAGGCCTCCGATACTCAATGCGTGACATTTCCCCGAAGGGACAGACACAGGAACGAAGAAGGACACATGCCGGCCAGCCTAAGTGTTCCGGAGCAGTAGCAAGCTACCATGGCTCGGTGGAAACACTAGGACACATTTCCCGGTAAGAGAGGCTACTAAGGATAAATAACTAGATAGTCAGATCCCACACATACCAAGCATTTCAATCATACACACAAAATGCTCGATATGTGCAAATACAACAAGGCATCACAACATGACTCTACGACACAAGTAAATATTCAATAGGCTCCGAGGAGCGAGATATTACAAACATAGGTCTCATGACCCAACATTCAGAGCATACAAGTCAAAGCACAAGCGGAAGCTATCACGTCTGAGTACAGACATCTATAAATGAAAAAGGCTGAGAAGCCTGACTATCTATCAGATCCTGCCGAGGGCACAAGATCGTAGCTGAGGTAACAAGCTAAACGTCGAAGTCCACGCGAAACTACTAGTGAGACCGAAGTCTCTCTGCAAAAACATAAAATAGGCAAACGTGAGTACAAATGTACCCAGCAAGACTTACATCAGAACTAACTACATATGCATCATTATCAACCAAGGGGATGGTGGGGTTTAACTGCAGCAAGCCAGCTTTGACTCGGTGGCTATCCTGAACTACGACTGCAATGTAACTCTTTTGAGGTGGCGCACACGAGTCCACATATTCACCATATCAATACACCACTATGGGTCCGCTCTCGTCTCCCTACGAGAACGCCATCCATAGCACTCACGCTTATCTTGCGTATTTTAGAGTATCCACTTTCACTTGTCTATGAACTGATATAAGCAACCAAGAAGTCCTTTTCCGCGGACACGGCTATTCGAATAGATGATGTTAACCCTGCAGGGGTGTACTTCTTCATACATGTTTCCACCACTTAGCGTCTGCACACGACATGTGCTCGGCAGACTTCAAGTGAAAGCCGACGTGGGTGTAGACGACGACCTACCTAAACACTCAAGTCTCTAGTCCAGGTTTATCGCCTATTCGGGTTCCATCCATGAGGAGATCCGGCCGGAGTTTCGCTCACAGCCCCAAACGATGTGAACAGGGTTCCGTGACACCAAACGGGCGCCCGGTTTACCCGGCCACGTGCCTACCGCATCACAGCCCACCCCTACGGTCAGCGCTGTCCACGGCCTCCAGCATACTACAAACACCAGAAACTACTTGCAACTCCTGGACAGAGGACGAGGGTGAATAAGAAGTCGAGCGGGGTCATATTTCAGGGCCCAATGTATGGTAGTAGCTGAATCATGGATCACAAACACAGAACTCAGTTCCTGAGGACGGCTGCAATGAGACAACCCACCATGTACTCCTACATGGCCTCTCACCGCTACCTTTACCAAATCGTGTTCACACACTTAGCTCACGCACAGTAGGACATGTTCACACACCTCTGATTCATCCCCGATGAATCAGACCTGACTCAACTCTAAGCAGTAGCAGGCATGACAAACAAGCATGAATGAGTAGGCACAACAGGGCTCAAACAACTCCTACTCATGCTAGTGGGTTTCATCTATTTACTGTGGCAATGACAGGTCATGCAAAGGATAAAGGGGTTCAGCTACCGCAGCAGGTAACAGATGAATCATTGTTGTCCTAATGCAGTAAAAGAGAGCAGGAGCGAGAGAGTAGGATTGTATCGGAATGAACAAGGGGGTTTTGCTTGCCTGGCACTTCTGAAGATAACATTGAGTCTTCATCAGTGTCAACGATCACATCATCGGTATCACGTCTATCGAGAGGGGACAATTACCGGCAACACAGAAGGGAACACAATCAATGCAATGCACAATATGATGCATGATCATGACATGGCAAAATGAATGTGTTTTGGGCTAATGCAACTAGCAACAGATTAAATGAAGTTGGTTTGAATACAAGATTCAAATTCAAACTCCATATGTGATTATTCAAATGCCCTTCACTTCATTTGCCCTAAACAGTAGTGATAAGTTGTTCTAACATGCATAAAAATGGTACAGATGGATTCCTTGAATTTTTCTGATAATTTTTCATATATAATTTATTTAATTTGGAGTTACGGTTAATTTTCTATGATTTTTAGAAGTTTTAGGCATTTTCTGGAATTTCCTGAATATTTATAAAATAAACTAAATTCCAGAAAAGGAATATTGCGTCAGCATGACGCCGAGGTGACGTCAGCAGGTCAAAGGTGTCGACCAGGTCAAACCTGACCAGTGGGGTCCACTGGTCAGTGACCCAGTCAACTAACCAAGTTAGTTAGCCCTAACTAACTTAGTTAGCCGGGCGGGGCCCGCATGTCAGTGGCCTATCTAATTAGCTAACTTAATTAACACTAACTAATCTGACCCTAATCAAGCAGGCGCCTGGGCCCACACGTCAGGGGGTCAAACCCCGGGTCAACTCGCCGGAGTTGACCCGCGGCTCGTCGCTGGCGGAGCCAGAGACGGCGGAGGGGGTCGGAAATCCTCCTCCGGCGACCAAAACAGCGGCAGCGATCATCTACGCATAGCTGGCGCTCAGCCGCATCCATCTAGGCAAGCGGGAGGGGCTGAGGTCGAACGGGCTCGCCGGAATCGAGCTCGCGGCGGCGGCAGGAGCTCGGGATTGGTGCGGGTTGGCGCTAGGGGTACGGCAGGTCGCACGGGTGGGCGCGCTCGGCTCCTAGAAGGGTACTGAGCACGTTGCCGTGCTCGGGAGTTAGCTACGGTGGCTCTAGCACCGTCTGCGACATCGCCGGCGGCGAGGAACTGTCGGCTCCAACAGTCGGGGCGGTTAGAAGGCACGGACGGGCACGGGGAGAGAGGGGAAATGGACAGGGGCTCACGAGGGGTCGGGAGAGAAGCTCGGTGGGCTCGGGGAAGCCTCTGCAACGGCGAATTGACGACGGCGATCTCCGGGCACCGGAGATGAAGACGAGGACGCACCGGTCGACTGCGGCCTCCTCTGGTCGCGTGTGTCGCGTGTGTAGCTCCACGGGGTCAGGGCGGAGCTCAGGGATGCATAGTGGAAGCGAGGGGGTGGATGTGGCCCCGGTAAACGGCGTCGACGGCGATGGGCTCCGCTCGGGCGCGTGAGGGAGAGAGAGCAGAGGAGAGGGAGGAGCGAGGGAGAGCTACGGGAGAGTGAGAGAGGTCGTGGGGAACGAGGGGGGGGGGGAGTGTGTGGCTCCCTCGGGTGCCTCCAGCGGCGAGCAGGTAAGCAGGAGGTGGCCGGAGCTCTTCGGGCGCGCGCCACGCCTCGCCTCTGCCTACTGGCAGAGGAAGAAGAGGACAAGGGGGGGGGGAGGAGGTGGGCTGGGCCGGCCAGATGGAGCTGGGCCAGGCTCTGGTGGGCTGCACGGTAAGGCCAGGTAACTTTCTTCTCTCTCTCTCTTTTATTTCTATTTTTGTTCTGTTTTATTTAATTGGCACTGAATTTTAATTCAAACAGAATTTGAAAACAGTGCCAAAACTCCCCTGGATATTTTTAAGTCACTTAATGGACTTCTCCACACATAACAAAAATATCTCAGGTCATTTGAAAATATATTCATTATTATGAATATAACTCCAAATTCAAATAGAATATTGATTTAAAATCAGAGCCCAATAATTCCTTAGAAATGTCCCAAAATTTTGGTTTGATTTATAACTCTTGCCAAAATTGTCAGAGCTATTTCTAGGGCATTTTGGATTTACTGATTACAATTTTAGGGTTTCTTGCCCCTCTTTTATTTAGGGTTTTGAGGCTTCCAAAATTCCCTCAGTTCAAATTTCAGAATTTAAACATGATGCACACATGAGGTCTAGCCTAGTGCATCACCAGAAGCTAGGGATGTGACAACTCACCCCCACTAAACAAGAATCTCGTCTCGAGATTCAAGCGTAGAGTAAGGTGAAGGGTAACGCAGACTGGTATAATCTTCACGATCCAGGTTGCACTTCATAGGAACGTTGATTCGATCACCATCATTGTTCTGTCGTCTTGCTCTGAGAACTCCAACTAGCATGACGAGAAGATGAAAGGAAAACTCTAGAAGAATCTATCTTCTCGAAGATCAATCAATTCAGGACCAGCTCACAAAGTGAGTCCTAGCAACATCTCTTGAGCTGAGACACGAAGCATACATCTGAAGAGATGGAGTGAGACAGATGACGAGGGTTCACTAGGTAGACAACAATTCCACACCTAAGAAAGTGGTAAACGATTGTCAACGTAGCGAGGAGTTGAGTTGCCATGATACCACGACGAAACATCCTGGAGGAGGGTGATTCGTAGATTATTTCCTTAGGTGGCAAAAAGAATTACCTTTGATTCAGAGATCATTGAAAACCTTTATACCAGCCTAAGGCAATTCTCAAGCGATCGTTTGGAGGGGGTCAGTAGAATGGCATACTCGGACTTGGGTGATGTGGATTACCTTGTTGAAGACAATGCAATGGATGAATTTGCTTATCACCGGAAATGGAAGAGACCCATGGTAGAATGGCACATTGGTGGTGCAAGCTGGGAACAAAATGCAAATGCTGGGAATGATTCTGGTAACTGGGGAGAGGCTCAACAATAGAGAGTTATTCCACTGGTTGAAAAGGTCATAGCATTGCCTAGGGAACTGAGAGCAAACCCAGTTGGTGCCGATGATAACACCTAGCGCTTGTGCGTGCTCTCAAGAACTTGAGCATTTCCATATTCATCAGGGTTTTATCAACATCCGTGTCAAGGGTCCGGTAACACAACTTACTACCATGATGAATGGTGATGGAGGATGCAGATGCAAAGGAAGATAACACCTTCTCAGATTTCACCCTTGGCGGGGCCAAGGAAATAAAATCTGGATGATTGACCGAGAGACATTTAGCACTCCGCTTCTAATGTTCTCCTTGATGTGCTAGTGTAACCCATTCATAGATATGGTTTGATATCTAGAACATCAAGTAAAAGGTCAGACTTCGGAACACAGAAATCCATAGGGGTAACTAGGGAGTAAATCCTACGAAATCCCTATGGGGAGGTGGCCAACTCCCTCAATCAAGATACTACAATAATAGGTCTTTCGGCTGGGTGGTGCTGGCCACAACATCCACTTTACCGGTTATCGAGGGACCAATATTATAGTTCTTGGGAAATGTTCCAAACATCATATCTGCCTGAGATTCAGATCTGGTTGGTGTCAGGATATTCCAGACTCATCGAGTCTAGGAAGAAAAATGAAAGTTTGCAACACAAATCGACGAGATGACGTTGCGGGATTCTCGGGAGATGAACTACGATAGCAAGCTCCAAAACATGAGCTGGTTCTGCTACAAACATGTGAACACGCTGTCCTAGACAAACATTATCACATGGTAGTCTTACAATAAAACACTACCGAGTTCAGGTGGGGAATCATAATCGAGGATATTGAAGTCTTGTGCATGACCTAGGATTAGCACATCAACTCCTTTTCTGTGAACAAATCAATCAGTGGCTTGGTGTGCTAGGATATACATATGGAATGGAGGTTGCAAGTCTCCGAACCACAGAATACTTCGCACGTATGCATGACTGATTTGGGATGATTCCAAAGGAAGCAACAGTGACTTTCTCGAGTCCACGGCGGCAACTTGCATCCAATGCACATGGACTAGAGGAAGTCTCTCCTTACATCCGAACATATGCTTCATGATCTAGCATGAACAAATGCTCTCAAAAGTTTCCAACACTAGCTTAATGCTCAGCAAAATTATGGAGAAGGCAAGGATGTTGTCAATGGGCTCAACAACAGTTCATCTGGGTTTCCTTTCAAAAGGAATTCCATAGTTAAGTGAACAAGTGATAGCATTGGTCAGACCCAAAAGATATAATGGTGTATGCTCGAAGGATCAACCACGAGTAAGACAACATTACGAATATCGTTGGTTCTGGTCTGATTGGATGATAGCCCATACTCAAATCAAAGATGGGGTAAGACAATAGGCCCAACAACTGATCACAGGGACCAATCGATGAAGATATCATCTTTCTTCAACACACACTACACAAGGATATCCCTTTGGAACGAACTAAGTCAGGCAAGCTTTTATCTTCCAACTCTCCAAGTTGTTGTCTAGCTTAACCCACTAGCTCCGAGATATCCATCATAGATTCTTAGAGAATGGGTGGTTCACAAGAACCCGACTTGGTCACGAGCTCAACACAGCGGTCAGGTGACAACCTGGTGATACTTCCGAGAAGATATTCGGAAAATCACGAACCACCGATATGTTACTAAGCTCGAGAACAATCTCGCTTTTGAGGGCAAGACGATATGATCAAATGAGTGAGGACTTGACAAGATCCTAACTCATCAATCGAGGGGTGCACCGAAACAAGGACTAGGTAGCACGATCAGTCTTAGAAGGATGATTCAAAAACCAACACACTAAGAATGAAATTATTATCCATTAACTACCAAGCAACAAGGTTGCTAGGAGTATTGAATTCACACATCACGATTCACTTGTCGGCATTCCGGTTGCGACAACACGGAACCGAGGGATGAATAATGATGGCGAGAAGTATCACTACATCAAGAATTCACAAGAGCCGGTGCAATCCTCATGAAAATCCTGACATAAAGACGGTAATACTTCAGGGTAGAACAGAATCAAAAGCTGGGCTGGCATTTTGATCTGCGGAGCACAATTGCTTTGACCCAATCCTAGATATGGAAGAGGTACTGGAGTTTGTTTCTCCCAGTCATTCTGCGATAGAATGGCTTGACGGACCACAAGAGTAATAGGCATCGATAAACGAACGCACGCATACTCTTGACTATCAATTGATAAACGAGGGTCAGAAGACAACTAAAGAGAACAACTCAAAGGAACATATAATTTTCTGAGTTGTGGATGCATAGATTAGTATGTCGAACCAAGTTCAACATATTTCTTCCGGATAACCCATGCAGAAAGGTAGAACTGGCAGAGTCTCGATTTATGAATGGGGAACTCCTCAAGAGTACTCTAATTGTGATATTTCAGTTCAACGAGGAACTTCTGCCATAAGTAGTTCATGGTATTTGGAAGAAGAAGATACCACGGACTTCGAGGACTATCGCAAAGTTACTAATATCCTAAAGGCACTAGCAATTACTATCAACATGAAGTAGGTAGAGTGAATCTCGGGTTCAAGAACCCGGGAACAGAATACCTATTACTAAGTAGCATCACGGGATGCTTTCGAGAATGATGGCCAGAATCATCACACTGGGAACACAAATCATGGCTAAATTACTAGATGATCCCCTAAGACACCTAGGGTCATAATAATATCTCCAACATATATGTCAAGGTAACAGAGTACCTCAACTCACTGATTAGTGTGGTTAATCTGGCCCAAAGGAGCATCGAAACCAGAGGGAAAGGATTTTGCAAATGCATCAGACTATTTAGAAACCTGGAATGACTCGGACAGCATAACGGCTGTAAATGCTCAGAAAAGATTTGAGACATTCACAAAATGGTGGCATAACCACTCAGAAGCACAATATCAAGGTTTCGAGATCAACAATTAACATACGGAAGATAGTAGGAACTGAGCTGAGACTTAAATCCAACAATCTTATAAGTCCACTGATTAGTAACGCGTGATCCTGATAGAAAGAAGAGATAGCCTAGCTCTTAATCCCCGTAGGAAAGATAAGATGACTCAGATCAGAAGGGCATGAGGTATAAGGAGTAAAAAGAGCCTTACGTTCCATCCCACAATCAATTCCTTTACATAACTAAAGAATATCTAGACTCAACTTCGACCAGTTTGGCTTGGTAATCCTACAGGTAGTCAAGCTCAGATACCAACGCTGTCAGGACCCCTACTCGATGCCACATAGGTCTAGCATGTAACACCTCATATCACTTTGCGGCCTCACGCACGGTATTCCCACGGGTGTCGCCTTACCTTTGCCCGGGACCGTTTGCGTCTTTTGGCACACGTATATGATAGTGTCGCTAGCACCCATATGATAAGGATCCCGGGCTGACATGGCTAGTCGTAAACCCAAAGTGGCATAGACTTACAGGGACAGGCATCCATGACCCAGCATCGAACGTGTCGGTCATCAGCAAGTGGGTCCGGGCTGTAGCACTGGGCTAGCAGGACTCCGATGAACCGGGCTGTAGCGGGCTAACAGGACTCCGGTATTCATCGCGTGACATTTCCCCGAAGGGACAGACACAGGAACGAAGAAGGACACATGCCGGCCAGCCTAAGTGTTCCTGAGCAGTAGCAAGCTACCATGGCTCGGTGGAAACACTAGGAGACATTTCCCGGTAAGAGAGGCTACTAAGGATAAACAACTAGATAGTCAGATCCCACACATACCAAGCATTTCAATACATACACACAAAATGCTCGATATGTGCAAATACAACATGGCATCACAACATGACTCTACGACACAAGTAATTATTCAATAGGCTCCGAGGAGCGAGATATTACAAACATGGGTCTCATGACCCAACATTCAGAGCATACAAGTCAAAGCACAAGCGGAAGCTATCATGTCTGAGTACAGACATCTATAAATGAAAAAGGCTGAGAAGCCTGACTATCTATCAGATCCTGCCGAGGGCACAAGATCGTAGCTGAGGTAACAAGCTAAACGTCGAAGTCCACGCGAAACTACTAGTGAGACCGAAGTCTCTCTGCAAAAACATAAAATAGGCAAACGTGAGTACAAATGTACCCAGCAAGACTTACATCAGAACTAACTACATATGCATCATTATCAACAAGGGGATGGTGGGGTTTAACTGCAGCAAGCCAGCTTTGACTCGGTGGCTATCCTGAACTACGACTGCAATGTAACTCTTTTGAGGTGGCGCACACGAGTCCACATATTCACCATATCAATACACCACTATGGGTCCGCTCCCGTCTCCCTACGAGAACGCCATCCATAGCACTCACGCTTATCTTGCGTATTTTAGAGTATCCACTTTCACTTGTCTATGAACTGATATAAGCAACCCAGAAGTCCTTTTCCGCGGACACGGCTATTCGAATAGATGATGTTAACCCTGCAGGGGTGTACTTCTTCATACATGTTTCCACCACTTAGCGTCTGCACACGACATGTGCTCGGCAGACTTCAAGCGAAAGCCGACGTGGGTGTAGACCACGACCTACCTAAACACTCAAGTCTCTAGTCCAGGTTTATCGCCTATTCGGGTTCCATCCATGAGGAGATCCGGCCGGAGTTTCGCTCACAGCCCCAAACGATGTGAACAGGGTTCCGTGACACCAAACGGGCGCCCGGTTACCCGGCCACGTGCCTACCGCATCACAGCCCACCCCTACGGTCAGCGCTGTCCACGGCCTCCAGCATACTACAAACACCAGAAACTACTTGCAACTCCTGGACAGAGGACGAGGGTGAATAAGAAGTCGAGCGGGGTCATATTTCAGGGCCCAATGTATGGTAGTAGCTGAATCATGGATCACAAACACAGAACTCAGTTCCTGAGGACGGCTGCAATGAGACAACCCACCATGTACTCCTACATGGCCTCTCACCGCTACCTTTACCAAATCGTGTTCACACACTTAGCTCACGCACAGTAGGACATGTTCACACACCTCTGATTCATCCCCGATGAATCAGACCTGACTCAACTCTAAGCAGTAGCAGGCATGACAAACAAACATGAATGAGTAGGCACAACAGGGCTCAAACAACTCCTACTCATGCTAGTGGGTTTCATCTATTTACTGTGGCAATGACAGGTCATGCAAAGGATAAAGGGGTTCAGCTACCGCAGCAAGTAACAGATGAATCGTTGTTGTCCTAATGCAGTAAAAGAGAGCAGGAGCGAGAGAGTAGGATTGTATCGGAATGAACAAGGGGGTTTTGCTTGCCTGGCACTTCTGAAGATAACATTGAGTCTTCATCAGTGTCAACGATCACATCATCGGTATCACGTCTATCGAGAGGGGACAATTACCGGCAACACAGAAGGGAACACAATCAATGCAATGCACAATATGATGCATGATCATGACATGGCAAAATGAATGTGTTTTGGGCTAATGCAACTAGCAACAGATTAAATGAAGTTGGTTTGAATACAAGATTCAAATTCAAACTCCATATGTGATTATTCAAATGCCCTTCACTTCATTTGCCCTAAACAGTAGTGATAAGTTGTTCTAACATGCATAAAAATGGTACAGATGGATTCCTTGAATTTTTCTGATAATTTTTCATATATAATTTATTTAATTTGGAATTACGGTTAATTTTCTATGATTTTTAGAAGTTTTAGGCATTTTCTGGAATTTCCTGAATATTTATAAAATAAACTAAATTCCAGAAAAGGAATATTGCGTCAGCATGACGCCGAGGTGACGTCAGCAGGTCAAAGGTGTCGACCAGGTCAAACCTGACCAGTGGGGTCCACTGGTCAGTGACCCAGTCAACTAACCAAGTTAGTTAGCCCTAACTAACTTAGTTAGCCGGGCGGGGCCCGCATGTCAGTGGCCTATCTAATTAGCTAACTTAATTAACACTAACTAATCTGACCCTAATCAAGCAGGCGCCTGGGCCCACACGTCAGGGGGTCAAACCCCGGGTCAACTCGCCGGAGTTGACCCGCGGCTCGTCGCTGGCGGAGCCAGAGACGGCGGAGGGGGTCGGAAATCCTCCTCCGGCGACCAAAACAGCGGCAGCGATCATCTACGCGTAGCTGGCGCTCAGCCGCATCCATCTAGGCAAGCGGGAGGGGCTGAGGTCGAACGGGCTCGCCGGAATCGAGCTCGCGGCGGCGGCCGGAGCTCGGGATTGGTGCGGGTTGGCGCTAGGGGTACGGCAGGTCGCACGGGTGGGCGCGCTCGGCTCCTAGAAGGGTACTGAGCACGTTGCCGTGCTCGGGAGTTAGCTACGGTGGCTCTAGCACCGTCTGCGACATCGCCGGCGGCGAGGAACTGTCGGCTCCAACAGTCGGGGCGGTTAGAAGGCACGGACGGGCACGGGGAGAGAGGGGAAATGGACAGGGGCTCACGAGGGGTCGGGAGAGAAGCTCGGTGGGCTCGGGGAAGCCTCTGCAACGGCGAATTGACGACGGCGATCTCCGGGCACCGGAGATGAAGACGAGGACGCACCGGTCGACTGCGGCCTCCTCTGGTCGCGTGTGTAGCTCCACGGGGTCAGGGCGGAGCTCAGGGATGCATAGTGGAAGCGAGGGGGTGGCTGTGGCCCCGGTAAACGGCGTCGACGGCGATGGCTCCGCTCGGGCGCGTGAGGGAGAGAGAGCAGAGGAGAGGGAGGAGCGAGGGAGAGCTACGGGAGAGTGAGAGAGGTCGTGGGGAACGAGGGGGGGGGGAGTGCGTGGCTCCCTCGGGTGCCTCCAGCGGCGAGCAGGTAAGTAGGAGGTGGTCGGAGCTCTTCGGGCGCGCGCCACGCCTCGCCTCTGCCTACTGGCAGAGGAAGAAGAGGACAAGGGGGGGGGGGGAGGAGGTGGGCTGGGCCGGCCAGATGGAGCTGGGCCAGGCTCTGGTGGGCTGCACGGTAAGGCCAGGTAACTTTCTTCTCTCTCTCTCTTTTATTTCTATTTTTGTTCTGTTTTATTTAATTGGCACTGAATTTTAATTCAAACAGAATTTGAAAACAGTGCCAAAACTCCCCTGGATATTTTTAAGTCACTTAATGGACTTCTCCACACATAACAAAAATATCTCAGGTCATTTGAAAATATATTCATTATATATTATGAATATAACTCCAAATTCAAATAGAATATTGATTTAAAATCAGAGCCCAATAATTCCTTAGAAATGTCCCAAAATTTTGGTTTGATTTATAACTCTTGCCAAAATTGTCAGAGCTATTTCTAGGGCATTTTGGATTTACTGATTACAATTTTAGGGTTTCTTGCCCCTCTTTTATTTAGGGTTTTGAGGCTTCCAAAATTCCCTCAGTTCAAATTTCAGAATTTAAACATGATGCACACATGAGGTCTAGCCTAGTGCATCACCAGAAGCTAGGGATGTGACAGTGATCTATTTTATTTGCCTTTTATTTTCAGAACTATTAAATCCAAAAACACAAAAATACCTTGCTGCAATTTATTTTATTTGGCATTCGATCTATCAATATTTACAACTCTCTCATGTCCATTTGCCCATCTTGGGGCGCCGCTGCCCGAAAGGGATTGACAACCCCTTTTATACGTTGGGTTGCGAGCAGTTGTTATTTGTGTGCAGGTGCTGTTTACGTTGTGTTGCTTGGTTCTCCTACTGGTTCGATAACCTTGGTTTCATATTTGAGGGAAATACCTACCGCCACTGTGCTGCATCATCCCTTCCTCTTTGGGGAAATACCAATGTAGCTTCAAGCGACATCAAGGGCCCCCCTCGGGGTTGTTGGCATCACCAGCTGCTCCTTCGATGTTGTCAGTGGTTGCATCATTGCCTCTAGGTTCCCAATTGTTGCCTCTTCTATGTCTATGCCGACGTCTTGGAGGGGTATTGGGGGTGTCCACCATGTAGACATCATAAGTAGATCTAGCAGTCCACCTGTCGGTGTTTACCAGGGGCGAGGTGTCTTTTGTGGGGCCATTGACATCTTCATCCATGTCCGTGGCCTCGCCATAGTCTAATACGTCGGTTAAATCATTGACTGTGGCAACTAGGTGGGTGGTGGGTGGGATGTAAATTTCCCGATCATCGGCTTTAGATCCGATCTGTTCATGGACCGAAGCCTTTCTGTCCAAGATAGACATGCTCTGGATACGGTCGAGCATCTCATTGAGGTGAGAACATTCTTTGGAATTCATTGCTTGGTTGTAGGCAGGACTGACTCGAAGTATGCCCGGCATATAACTTGTTGCGTCTTCGGCGTGAACGGGGTCTGGGAGCGATTCCGGATTCTGCCCCGTGGTCAGCTCTAACACTGACGTATATTCAGAGGTGGGAGCCAGATCTACGTCCGGACTGGAGATTGGAAGGGAATTGCCCGAGGTGGTTATGTCGGGGGTCTCTGGTGGCGCCACGACGGAGATTGGTTCTGGAGTCGAGCCTCCGGAGCTGGGCGAGTTCTCAATTCGTCCGGGGGTCCGTCCCGACAGGGCAAGTTCGCTGCGGGAATCCGCAGTGTACTCAAGGCCACCGAAGGTTACGATCCAACCTGGGGCATAGTTTTTGATGGAGGCTAGCTGGCCCGTCGAGTTGGCGCAGAAAACCATGCCGCCGAACACAAAAAGCTAACCGGGGGCATAAACGCTCCCCTGGCCGCTGCCGCAGTTGATCCGAAGATGAGCCATCGATCCTTCTATTGATCGCACATCGGAACTCTCAATGAAAGCACTAGTGTCGGTGTCAAAACCGGCATACCTCGGGGTAGGGGGTCCCGAGTTGTGGATCTCAGGCGAAGGTAACAGGAAATAGGGAGACAATGTTTACCAAGGTTCGGGCCCTCTTGATGTAGGTAAAACCCTACTTCCTGCTCTTGTTTATATCAATGGAGTTGTATCAAGTACATAGTTGATCTACGTCGAGATCGTATACGTGGTCTAACTCCAGGGCTAAGTGAATGATGTTGCGTTGATGTCCCCTCTACAAGCTAAACCCTATGGCTTATATACACGTCAAGGATGGTATCTAGGGTTACAAGGTTGGTATCTAGGAGCAAGACGGCAGGAGAAATCTTGGAGTATACGCCAAGTCTTCGATGGAAGTAGTCTTGATCACGCCTCCTGTGTACGGCCTACGGAGTCCATCTTGAGTATGAGCGAGGTCCCATCGGCCCAACCCGAGGGGCATGTGCCAACTAGGTTAGCCCCCCCTTTATCTAGGACATCGTCAACCACCTATCAGAACCATGCCAAAAATCACCGTGTCCCCATTGTGTTTGCCTTCTCCAAAACCCTCCTTCACTTACATGTGCAATGTCTTTCTTTTCGCTGCTATTCTCTTAGAATTACATATGTAGGGTGTTGCTTGACTTGCTATAATTGCAAAAATCTTCCTACAACTGAAATTGGGAAAATGTTAGGTTTTATTTGGTCAAGTAGTCTAGTCACTCCCCTTCTAGACATACTTTCGACCCTACAAGTGGTATCAGAGCTTTGGTCTCCATAGTCTTGGTTTCCATTACGTTGGTCTGTGTAGCCTTGATTTCACAACCTAGGATAGTATGGTGTCTAGTGAGGTTAATTATCACTGTAGAGGTCCATATTTTAATGGTACAAATTTTGCTAGTTGGAAGCATAAGATGAAAATGCATATTCTTGGTCATATCCCCGTTGTTTGGGATGTTGTTCGTATTGTATTGCAAGGTTCTGTGAGGACGGTAGAGAACCGGATCGTGAAGCAGCCACCGAAGAATTGAAGATGTTGCAATACAATGCTCAAGCTTATGATATTCTCTTCAATGGTTTGTGCCCCAAGGAGTTCAAAAAAATCAGCCGCCTTGAGAATGCAAAGGAAATTTGGGATACTTTGGTTGATATGCACGAAGGTACCGATCAGCTGCCTTGAGAATGCAAAGGAAATTTTAGATACCTTTGTTGATATGCACGAAGGTACTGCGTCTGTCAAGGAATCCAAGTTGGATGTTCTTCAAAGTCAACTTGACAAATTCAAGATGAAATATGGTGAAGCAGTGCTGAAATGTACTCTAGGCTTGCTCTCATCATAAATGAGATTGCCAGCTTAGGAAGTGAAGAAATGACTGACAAGTTCATCATCAAGAAGATCCTTAGATCTTTGGATGGAAAATATGATACCGTCTGCACATTGATCCAAATGATGCCCAATTACAAAGATCTCAAGCCTATGAAAGTCATTGGAAGAATCGTTGCTCATGAAATGTCACTCAAGGATAAGGAGGAGCTCCACAACAAGTCAAGTGGTGCATACAAAGCCTCAAGTGATTCTCCTATAACATTATGTGATAAGTTAGTCTCCAATGAGGAAATAAGTCTAATGGTGAAGAACTTCAACAAATTCTACAAGAGTTAACGCAAAGATAGAAGCTCCAAGTTTAGATCCTACAATGAGAAAAGATCTTCTAGTCATGACTGTAATCGCTACAATTGTGGAAGACCTGGACACTACTCCAATGAGTGTACGACACCTCACAAGAACAGAGAAGACTCACCTAAAAGAAGAAGTAGAAGAGATGAATCACCTCACAGAGAGAGAAGGAGTAGAGATGGTCGTTATGAATGAAGACCCTCTCGAAGAAGCAATGATTAGGAAAGGAAAGACAAATAATCAAAGAGTTACTCAAGACGAACACATCAAGCTCATGTTGGTGAATGGGTTTCCGGCTCTGACTCCGACACCCACTCCGAGAGAAGTTGTCACTTCGACTTCGACTATACTCAAGATGAAGGTGTTGCCGGTCTTGCTCTAGTGTCATCCAACTCCCATGACATATTTGATTCACCAAATGAAGGAATTGGAATATGTTTCATGGCTAAATTCCCCAAGGTATCACACCCCGAATATCTTGATTTCATTAGTGATGAAGATGATTTACTAGGTGATGATGATTTTCTTGTTGATAAAACTAGTGATGTGAGCTATAATGAACATGCTAGTAATCATGATAGTCAAGATGAAACGAATGACAATGCTAAGAAGGAGATTGAGCGTCTAACTAAAGAAGTAAACACTCTTTAAGTTAGCTCATGAAACAACTCAAGATCATTGAGGGCTCCTAAGAACTCATGAGAAGCTACACTTTGAGAAGCTAAATTTAGAGAAAGAGCATGAGTTTCTAAAAGCAATCAATAATGATCTTCAAAAGAAGAGTTCTTCTTACATTGCCAAACGTCTCCTCTTGTCTACTTACATGCCACAAGTTAAATCTACTAACACCACTAGGGAAAACCTTAGTACTAGCGGGGAGATAGGGCCTACCAGTAGCGCGCCACCGCTACTTCTATGGTGCTATAGCTAACATGTAGCAGTAGCACTCATTTTCCCGTGCTACTAGTAAGTCTGTTATCAGTAGCGCGTTCCACTGCCCGTGCTACTGCTAATTACTAGCAGCACGGCTTGTACCTGAACTACTACTATTATTACGTATTCCATTTCTATTTTATTTTATATCATATTTATATGTCGTTATACAAGTTTTCATACAGTAGCAATTTAGAGATTGTTATATCATTATGATCATTATGAGTTACTATATCATTGGGTGAAAGAACCACATATTAGATTCAAGTGGATGGATCCAAAGTGACCAAGTTGGATTAGTAGGCTAATCCAACTCATCATCATCATAATAACTCATGATAATAATAATAATAATGTTAACAACTCATCATCATCATCATCATCATCATAGTCATATAACAACTGCTCATCATTATAACTCCTCCTCCTCATCATCATCATCCATGAGTCATATAAAAACTCATCATTCTAACACATTGTAGCACATAATAACAAATTCTCATCATCATCATCATCATAGTCATAATCAATACTAACTGATTGTTCTTAATCCCTAGGACCTACTCCTCTTTCCTAGGTAAAATAGCATAAAAGAGGTAAACCGATCCATCTTCAAAATGGAGAATGGAGATCCACCTGTCGCCAACTTGTGGCTTGCGCACATGCATGTTATCTCCAATCGGTTGCATGCACACATTCGTTATTTTGGTCCATTCTTTGATATTGAGCCTTGCATCTTTCAAAGAAATAGAGTATATGCACTATGGTAAGCCGTTGGCTGAAACGGTTGCAAGATAACCATGTGCATATGACCTTCGGTAAGCATCATGTCAGGCACAACCTCCTTCAGGAGCTTCTGTTGAACAACATAATATAACATATATGGTTAGCAATGTAGTTTACTTAAGAAGAGTGTATGCAATGAAATTACCGTCATTAACAAAATCATACCCAGTTTTTGGCAATGAAGTTACCATCCTGCAACTGATGGACTATTGGCACGTACCCACTAAAACTTGGTCTAATAAAGTGTTTGGTCTTAAAGGTCTCAACATCATCTATAAATGAGACAAGATATCCTTTCTCCTCACAATTAAGCTCGGAGCCATAGCTGTAGTACATCCTGTCTACAACCTTCCGAGTATTTCTTGAAGATAAGAAATAAGCTGCCAATTATAAATAAACAAGTTTAGTTGCGATGAACACCAAATATTTTCAAATAAACAATATGATACTTAACAAATTTGTTTTACAAACTCACATTTAGGCAAAACTGGAGGCATATCCGCATCCACCCGGATGTCGATATTATTTTTAATATCATCATCTTCGGGACAAATATCAAATGTTATTTGCATATTCTCCTCAAATCCATAGGCCTTGCAGAAAGCTTCCCAGTTTGAGCAGTCAAAATGTGAGTGATTGAGCTCATTGTAGAGCTTAACCCGAAAAGCATAACCATGTTTAGTCCTGAGGCGAGCCCTCCTCGCCTCCATATTCCCAAAGTCTTGGAAACCAAGCTTCTGCAAGACATTCAGTCTGGCATGGAACGAGATGTACTAGTCGAACCGAACCCCCCCCCCCCCCAGAAATTACACGTTGAAGCAAAGAAGCACAGATCATGGTTAATTACGATGAAATACTTCTCGTTGCGTACATACAAACATCGAAGGTCTCTTCCAGCTTCACGGTGAAGAACCTACCATTTTGGATGTGGGTCTCCCTGTCGCACAAGCCCCGGTCATCACATCAGTAGTCACACACCAGGATCCTATCATCGTCAGACATTTCCTGTGTTCAAAGTTCAAAGATTATAAATCGAAGGCAACTAATAGGAACTCAACACACAGATCACTATTATTCATCACAGGTTGACTATCGGTCCATCAAGTCTTTCCTTGAAAACTCTCATCTCACGTGGTTTATATGGTGGGCACTCCCTCTCTGATATATTCGACCATCGGTGATGGTCGCTCCTCCCTTCGTTCCTGAGTGCATTACACCAAAATGTCTAGCACATGGGAACGAAGGAGAAGCGACTCCCACGACAATAGTCGGGATTTTTCCTCTCTAACATTCGCAACCATTGGTGATGGCCGCTCCTCCATTCATTCCGAAGTGCATTACACCAAAATGTCTCGCACCTTCGAATGAAGAAGAAGCGACCCCCATGACAACAGTTGGATTCTTCCTCTCTCATATTTTGACAGTATATGGTGGACACCCCCTCGCAGATATTTCGACCGTTGGTGATGTTCGCTTCCCCTCCTTCTCTCATGCATTACCAAGGTATATCACAAGAAGAAGGAAGATAAGTGACCGCCACGACAACAGTCGACATTCTTCTGCTCTCATATATGGTGGATACTCTCCCTCATTGATTTTTTTGACTGTCATGTATGGATCCCCAATAGACTTAAAATCAACCTGAAATGTCGTTTAATTCTCTTTCCCGCAAATCCAGGGCACTTGATATTTCCTACATATTCTAGCACAAGTCATGCTAAAATTCACGGAAAAATCCAGCATGACCTTTGCTAAAATAGGACATATCGAGCACCTGAAATTTGCCGGAATGGAAATGAATCAACACTCCCAGAAAACATAGGCCACTCGGATTTTCCCTGCGACACAAAGATACCCATACACATACAATGGTTCAATATTGACAAAAACATTTAAATATATCTTATAACCCGAACATTTCATTTGGGCTAGAAGCGTAACTAAATACCCTAGTTCTACACTATTCAACACCGTGGAGAAGAGAAGGAGGAGGTGGACATTTAGCTCATTGACTCTGGTGTAGAGGAAGTATAGGTAGCTCCGACGATGATCACTCCAGGGAGACACGACACTACAAAGCTTGCATATTCCACTGAGTTAAAATTTTAGACCATCAAATCTCATATAGCATTCTTTGATGACAAAGTGATAATGACATAAAAATAATTAAATTGTGCAATACATTTCTACATTGAAAAATAAAATTACTAAATATTATATACCTAAATTTTCTTACTAAACCTATTACTAAACTTTATACCTAAAAGTTTGTCATATAGCATTCCAATACATTTCTATAATTGAAATGATCTATACCTAAAACTCTTATTACTAAAATTTCTATCTACATTCTACAACAAAATTCTAACTATCTATTCTATTAAAAAAACCTCCATTCTACCTATATTTTGTATTTTAATCTATTCAAAATACCTACATTCTATTCGTGTAAGCTATATGTTCTATTTTATTCAAAAAACCTACATTCTACAATTAAATTCTACCTAATTTTTATCACTAAAAATTTACATACCTATTTTTTTTACTAAAAATTTCTATACAAAGAGAGGTGGGAGGAGGGAGGAGGGCAGTGGGGGGAGGGAGGAGAGGGCGGCCGGTGGAGAAGGGAGGAGGGTAGTGGGAGGAGTGATGAGGGAAGTGCGAGGAGGGAGGAAGGGGCCGAAGGAGGAGGGAGGGACGCAGATACCTTGATGGTGACAGCTGCGGCGGGCGACGACGGGCGGCAGTGGCAGAGAGAGCGAGAGTGTGAGCGGGAGAATGAGGGAGAGAGGAAATGATGGGTTGGATATGGTGCCCATAGTAGCAGCGCGGGTATGGGAACCGCGCTGCTACTACGCACACTACCTGTAGCGCTGTCCTGGGACCAGCGTTACTGCTAGGCGGTGCCTGGGAGCGGGCCCATGTATAAACAGTAGTAGCGCCCGTACGGAGGACAACGCTACTGCTACTTCCTTAGTAGTAGCGTGTATTTGTGGGCGAGCACTACTACTATATCCTGTCCTGGGGAACATGGTGGGGCCAGTCTAGCAGCAACACCTGAAAGGAAGCCCGCGCTATTGCTATTAGTTTACCTGTAGCGTCGGTTTCAAACCGGCACTTCTTCTACATACCAGTAGCGCCGGGTCTCTACCCCGTGCTACTGCTAAGGTTCTATCTATAAGCTTTCTCCTAGTAGTGTAAGACGAGTAAGAAATGTTCTCCTTCTAGTAGTAACACTTGGTTCCACTAATAATTGTTCCTTCTAGTAGCGTACAATGCTAAATCCAATATTGTTGCTTCTAGTAAATTTCTTGATTCCACTAATGATTCTCTTAGCCAAGTTACACTTGGGGTAAGAAAATAGCTTATTGAAGGGAATTATAGAGAAAGGCGTTTACAAGAGTCTTGCGGGAGTAAGCAGTTCGAGGAAATTGTACGCAAGCAAGGAAGACACTAGAAGAATCAAGGTAATGGTTTTGAACAGAAGTTCAATGCCAATGGAGTTGAATGGGAAGAAGATCAATACCCCAAGACTAAGTTTGTTCCTCAACAAGAGAACTATGACCCCACTTCTTTTGAGGGAACACATGCTCAAGATGATCTTCCACAACAAGACCACAAGCTAAAAGGCTAGGACAAGCTTCAAGAAGAGAATGACTCATTTGGAGAATCACCTCAAGCCTTGGTCAAGTCGGCTCCCAACACTTCATCAAGTTCAACCAAAACTCCAAGGATTCCCATCAAGTTGATGTGGGTCCCAAAGAAGAAGAACTAGAGAGTTCTTGAAGGTGACTCTTGAAGGAATATGCCCTAGAGGCAATAATAAAGTTGTTATTTATATTTCCTTATATCATGATAAATGTTTATTATTCATGCTAGAATTGTATTAACCAGAAACTTAGTACATGTGTGAATACATAGACAAACAAAGCGTCACTAGTATGCCTCTACATGACTAGCTCGTTGAATCAATGATGGTTATGTTTCCTAACCATAGACATGACTTGTCATTTGATTAACGGGATCACATCATTGGAGAATGATGTGATTGACTTGACCCATACGTTGGCTTAGCACGATGATCGTTTAGTTTGTTGCTATTGCTTTCTCCATGACTTATAGTTGTTCCTATGACTATGAGATCATGCAACTCCCGAATACCGGAGGAACACTTAGTGCGCCGTCAAACATCACAACGTAACTGGGTGACTATAAAGATGCTCTACAAGTGTCTCCAATGGTATTTGTTGAGTTGGCATAGATCGAGATTAGGATTTGTCACTCCGAGTATCGGAGAGGTATCTCTGGGCCCTCTCGGTAATGCACATCACTATAAGCCTTGCAAGCAAAGTGACTAATGAGTTAGTTACAGGATGATGCATTATGGAACGAGTAAAGAGACTTACCGGTAACGAGATTGAACTAGGTATTGAGATACCGACGATCGAATCTCGGGCAAGTAACATACCGATGACAAAGGGAACAACGTATGTTGTTGTGCGGTTTGACCGATGAAGATCTTCATAGAGTATGTAGGAACCAATATGAGCATCCAGGTTCCGCTATTGGTTATTGACCGGAGATGAGTCTTGGTCATGTCTGCATATATCTCGAACCAGTAGGGTCCGCACGCTTAACGTTCAATGACGATCGGTATTATGAGTTTATGTGTTTTGATGTACCGAAGGTAGTTTGGAGTCCCGAATATGATCACGGACATGACAAGGAGTCTTGAAATGGTTGAGACATAAAGATTGATACATTGGATGGCTATATTCGGACACCGGAAGTGTTCCGGATGATTTCGGAGAAAATCGGGTGCCGGAGGGTTACCGGAACCCCCCCCCCCCCCGAGGAACTAATGGGCCACATGGGCCTTAGTGGAGAGAGAGAGGGCCGGCCAGGGCAGGCTGCGTGCCCCCTTCCCCTCTGGTCCGAATTGGACTAGGGAAGGAGGGGGGGCGGTGCCCCCCTTTCCTTCTCCCTCTCCTCCTTCCTTTCCCCCTCCTAGTAGGACTAGGAAAAGGGGAGTCCTACTCCTACTAGGAGGAGGACTTCTCCTCTCTTGGCGTGCCCCATGGGCCGTTCGGCCTCCCCCTTTCTCCTTTATATACGGGGGCAGGGGGACACCCTAGGACACAAGTTGATCATTGATCTCTTAGCCGTGTGCGGTGCCCCCTTCCACCATAATCCACCTCGGTAATATCGTCGTAGTGCTTAGGAGAAGCCCTGCTCTGGTAGCTTCATCATCACCATCATCATGCCGTCGTGCTGACGAAGCTCTCCCTCGACACTCAGCTGGATCGAGAGTTCGTGGGACGTCACCGAGCCGAACGTGTGCATATCACGGAGGTGCCGTACTTTCGGTACCAGGATCAGTCGGATCGTGAAGACGTACGACTACATCAACAGCGTTGTCATAACGCTTCCGCTTACGGTCTACGAGGGTACATGGACAACACTCTTCCCCTCTCATTGCTATGCATCACCATGATAGATCTTGCGTGTGCGTAGAATTTTTTTTGAAATTTCTGCGTTCTCCAATAGTGGCATCCGAGCCAGGGCTATGCATAGATGTTATATGCGCGAGTAGAACATAAAGGAGTTGTGGCCGTGGGTATATACATATTGCTTGCCGTCACTAGTTGATTCTTGATTCAGCGGTATTGTTGGATGAAGCGGCCCAGACCGATATTACGCGTACACTTACGCGAGACTGGTTCTACCGACGTGCTTCGCACACAGGTGGCTGGTGGGTGTCAGTTTCTCAAACTTTAATTGAATCAGATTCAATGAACATGGTTCTTTCTGAAGATCAAAAAGCAATCACTATACCGCGTTGTGGTTTTTTGATGTGTAGGTAAGAACAGTTCTTGCTCTGCCCGTAGCAGCCACGTAAAATTTGTAACAACAAAGTAGAGGACGTCTAACTTGTTTTTGCAGGGCATTTTGTGATGTGATATGGCCAAGACATGATGTTAAATTTTATTGTATGAGATGATCATTGTGACAGCCTGGCTTATTAGGGATGATAGACTACTCATATCAATAAGGAATTCCTTCTTTTCCAGAAGCCCATTCGAAAAGAACTCCAAAGTTAAGCGTGCTTAGCTTGGAGTAGTTTCAGGATGGGTGACCGACCGAGAAGTTGCTCCCGGGTGCGTACGAGTGAGGACAAAGTGCGCAGAAAAGACTAGTATTGATCTGTGGGGCCAGTCTAGATCCCGTCAGGAGTAACAACCACCGGCGGGTGTGTCCGGGGCGTTACAAGTTTGTAATCAGAGCCATCCCTGACTTAGGAGCCCCCTGCTTGATCGAATCGCTGACGTTGTTGAGTCTAGAACAAAATGTTTTGAGTCTAAGGATTATATATATCGGAGAGTAGGATTCTTTTTACTCCTCAGTCCCTTCGTCGCTCTGGTGATGTCTTCCTGACGTAGAAGTTTTGACTTTCCTCTCCTCAAATTTCACGAAAAAATTTAGGATCACGCGGGTATCTTGAAATCGTTCCGATAGTCTTGTGACGAGAACATTGTTCTTGGTGCCTCATGACATTTAGGGGTTGTGGCAGTGTCCCAGGGAGTTGAGCTCTGAGGTGTTGTCGTCACAATTTTATCGTTGCAGTTCTGGAATACCTGAGTTTGCCGACATAAAAAATCTCTTTTATGCAGTTGTTGGTGAGATAACCTCGACGCCACCCAGTACTGGGGCGGGAATTCGGGAGTATTGCCTTTCGAAGGTTGAGGTACATGATTTTTGAAGGTTTCTTGGTTTTGTGTTGAAGGATGGATACACCTGGATGTAGGGATTGTTAGTTTGGGTGAGATATTATGCTTCCCCTGTATCCCCAACACCTGATTGCATAACCAGAAAGTTTCGGGAGGTTATAAGTGGGAATTCAAGTATCTCGTAGGATATCTTTCCAATAGACACATGATATGATATGAGGTCTATCATATGTTTGTTTCCGTCTTATTCTGCAAGCCAATCCTTTGTTTTGTTTTATTTGTGATATTCGAGTTGCTTCGATGTCAAGTGTTGATTCCATACCTTCCCTAAGCGTTGTTCTCATATTTCTATGGGAGTGCTAATCCTTCTTGATCATCGAGATTGTCATCTCAATTATTCCCAACCGGTGTGATTCTCTTCAAGATGGTCCTATCATTTTTCCCATTTGCAAGATCCAATCTCAGTTTTCTCAACGGTGTTTATTTCATCCGTCCCAAGATGCCTTTGTTTTCCCACCGTCCCACCCTTTTCTTCAAGGACTCAGATTTCTTAATCAAGTATACTTTTATTGATGGGAAGTCTCTTCATTTTTGTTCAATCAATATTCTTATCCGGTGATTCTTAGGAAGATACCAACGGGGCTTCAAGTTTATTATTCTCCGTTCTCTTTTCTTCTCCGGAGGGTTCAATTCATGCTTTGTCGATCATATCTTTTCCTTGTTTCAAATGCTTTCTCATGCCGGTGCACCTCTTAATCATTCACTTCTCGCTATTCATTGTTCCGGAGTGCTGAAGATATCTCTGAAGATTCGTGTTTCCACTCTGCATCAATTCTAACTATTTCGAGGTTGTTATCTCATTCAATCCATTTAATTCAACCGGTGCAATCCCCCCTTTCAAGTAATCGTTCAACGGTGTATCTTTTAAGTGGGCCCTAACCCACAGGTCTTTCCCAGGATCTTACCCGACTCTTCTATTTTCCCGGAGTTACTCTCAAATTCTTCTCCAAGTTTGACGTAAGAATGAATTATCATGAGTCATATGTATTTCTCCAAGATCGGTCAAATTCTTTTCATCATTGGCTCAACCTCTTCGCTTTTGATTCTCCCGAAGTGTCTAAAAATTCTTGTTGGTGTTTCTCGTCATCATTCTCGGATTTTGAAGACCGAAGAAGAGTTTCTCTTAAATCTTGGTTCGTTCTCTCGAAGATTCATTGTTCTAGCGTTATGCCATTCTCTCATAATTGTTTTCGGTTGTGAGAATTCTATCACCCATCCGGAGAAATTCAGGAGTCTTTTCAGTTTGATTCTCCAGAGCCCATCATCTCAGAATTATTCATTCCAGCTTTTAGCTCTCGTTCTCAAAATCTTACCGGTGCATCATTCAAGTATTCGCTAATCAGCTCGAGATCTATTCGTTCTCAGGTATCTAAATTCCCTCAAGTATGTTTATTCGTTCTCCAATTCTTCCTGGTGTTTCCTTATCTTTTCTCCATTCATTTTCAATTCTTACGGTGGTTCATTCAACATTCATATTCCTTTATTATCGTATAATTTCATTTTTTCTTTCCAAGCCTACCGATGGTTTGTTGAAGATCTTCTCAAGTTTGCGCCATATCTATCTTAATCCTTTCTACGACAATAAGTAGTATGCCAAATCCGTTGCTTGCGTCAATTTAAATTGGTAAAGGATAAGCATAATGTAATTCTTATTCTTGTTTCATTGAGTAAATTCAATTCCTTATTCCGGAGGTTCATCAAATTTTCGGTTCCAAGTTGTTCATCTGTTCTTTCTGGAGTTCCAAGTTTTCTCAGTTGTCTCGTCACGAAGCTCCATCTAAATCAGTGCAAGGCTTCACCTTGTGTTTTCAACTTCTCTTCCTTTTATCACCCTTTTATTACCGGAGTTCTCCACGAAGGCTCAACATGGTGGTTCGTCAAGGATCCCTTTCATTCTTCAATTGTCCTCAAGATTTCTCTCGAAGTTACGATCCACCAAGCTATACTCTCAAATAAACATGGTGTTCAACACGTGTTTTGTTTTGAGGAGTTCAAGCATTCTTCATCTTGCATTCTGAAGTGCAATTCTTTCATATCTCATCTTTTGAGGTGGTGTTATGTCACTCTTGTCAATTTCCCTTCGTGATTCACAAGTTATCCGGAATGACATATTTTAAACCCATCATTTTCAATTCGTTCTTGAGATCCTTTGCAACCCATCAATCTCTTCATTGGAATTATCTTGGGTTGTATTTCACCTAAAGCCTTCCCTAAGGATTGTTGCTATTTATGGTGCTTATATATGACCCAAGTTCTTCATTTATCTTCCCGGTGAAATGAGTTTCTCGTCTCCTTGTTGATATCAATCCAATCTCTTGTTTCCGTTTGTGGCAGAACTTCACCTTAAGTTTTGAGATGTTTTTATAAGCCCACAAGCAGCTTATTGTTTTCGTGGTTGATTTTTCAACAACTCCGTTCAAGCCTTCTTCGTAAGGATGTTTCTTTCAAATTCATTTGTGGGAGGAGTTATCATTTTCTTCCCCGTTCTTTTCGTTCCATCAATCTAGATTCTATTCTCTCGTTCCGGAGGCATTGTGATTTAACTCCCTTCTAACCATCATCTCGTGTCTAAAGATCATGTTGTTTCCTTGTTTATTCCGTTTCAATCGGAGTGGTTACATGTCCTTTCTTGACGCTAGAGCTCTTCATTCATGTCTTTCAACCCACAATGTTTCCGCAATGTTCTTTGTTCCTCTTTTATAACGGAGTGTTTTTAACTTCATTCATCTTTGTTGTATTCTTTTCTCAAAATGTTTAACATCTCAAGGTTCATTGGTTTCACTTGTTTGTCTAAGAAGCAACTTAGTTTTACCTCTTCTCTTCCTCTTCCGTTTCTCTCCAGTGCCATCGTTAGATCTCGGGACGAGATCCTCTCATAGTGGTGGAGTGTTGTGACGCCCCAAGACCGGCACTCCAGATGCGTTCTATGTTTTGCGTGTCAGCTCTGTTGTTTATTTGTTTGTTGCATTCATTTTTGCATCATGTGCATTGCATCATGTCATCTTGCAACCTTTTTAAAAACTCAACTAAATAAATTGCATGGATCTTCGTTCCATTTAAATCGAGGGAATTCACATGGTGAGTTCTCTTTATAACATATCCTCCTAATAATTATGGAGCTAATATAAATTTTCCATTTGTTTGGAATTAACTGGAACACACTTGCAAATAATTCCCATGCCTATTACACCTCAAGTTTCACCTCCAAACCTTGGAAACAATTCTTTATCTCTTTTATCGAGGCTCCTCCTAGATTCTCAACATTTTTGGACACTTCGAAAACCAAGTCCTAGTTCAAACCCAATTGAGTGAAATTCAAATGAGTTTGAATTTACGTCTTCCAATCATGGCCATTTCTATTTTCTCGGAACAAGCAAATTTTTGTGAGTCCGGGAAAATTGTCCGCGTGTCCAATTTCTTCCCCTAGCCCTCTCTTTTTTTCTTCTCTTGAATTGTTTTCTGCTAAATAAAATAAGAGAAGGGAGGAAGAAAGAGCCTACACCCACCGGCCTCTTGGGCCTAGGCCTACCAGGCCGACCCATTTGCACTAAGGCTTCCTAGGCCCAACCACCCCTTCCTAACCCTAGGCACATCCCGATCGATCCCCTCCTCTCCTTCATTCCTCCTCACGCCGTCAGGGAGGCTCGCTCGATCCCCGCGCTCCTCCCTCCTATCGCTCTCTCCCTCACGCAGCGCACCCCGCGCCCGATCCCCTCATCCCTCACCATCGCTCGTGCCTCCACCCGCAGGAAAGGAGAGGAGTGAGACCCCTGGACAACCACCCCGCGACCCCGTGAGCTCGCCTTCCCGCACGGCCATGGCATCGCCGCCCTCGACCCGGCTCGCCCTCGACGTCCCCTTCGCCGGAGCCCTTCCTCCGCCTCTGCTCTGGCCTCCCACGATAGCCGCACTGTGACCTCAAGCGCCTCGCCTCCCGCAGTCGTGCCATGACCTCCTCGCCGCCTCCTCGTCTACCCGAAGCCACTGCCTCGTCAGCTCCGTCGCCTGGGGAGGAGCCCTCGACCAGTCCCCTTCGGCCTCGACTCCGGCGAGCGCCGCCCTGTCGACTCTCCTCCGCACGACGCCTCCCCTCTGCTTCCTCGTTCCTCTGCCTACGCACCGTCCATCTTTGGTTCAGCCATGGATGGCCGGCTCTGCCAAGCTTCCCGCTGCTACATCGCGGCCTTGCCCTCCTCCCGTGCTCGACGCCGCGAGCGCACACGAGGGCGCCTCCCATGCCTGCCGTTGCCCGCTGCCGCTTCGTCCGTCACGCCCTGCCATCGATGCATCCCCATGGACGCTCGCTGCTGCGCCTTCTTACCTCGTGCGTGAGCTGCACCACACCGCACCACCAAGACTGCCACTCACCACCATGACGAGGCCTCCTGATGTCTTCTCTGTTGGGGTTTTTCTCTCGAGCTCCACCTTCAAACCCTACTGCTGCCTCCGTCGAAGGCTGCCAAGGCCCTCTGTTTGGCCCCGATGACCTTTGACTCCGTTGTTTCCTCCCCAGATGGTTTCACCAAGTGCCTCTTTTGGTGTGACCAAGACCGCAAGTACCACTACCGTCAAGTACTTCTTCGCAAGACCAAGTTCCTCTACGACCCGTATACGACTATGTGGATTCGTCAAGACCCTCTTGTACGACTACATCAGGGTGATGCGCCTAGTACCTCTACCGATGACCCGAACACTACGACTACGTGTACCTCTACCATCGCAAGAATCGAGACCGACAAGTCCGAATATGCAAGTACCACTCCGAACCATGTACGACTACCGTCGCCGAAGACCCATGCAACGTAAGCGTCAAGTTCATCTACCGTCGTGTGAACCACTACTTCCCACAACGACCCGTGAACGTCTACTTCCTCTACATTGCACCGAACTCAAACTGCCCCGGAAATGCACGCTTCGAAGGTATAACCCCAAGACGACGCCGTGGACCGTATGCATGCGTGTCGTATGAGATGCTCGTGTTTGCACCATGTCCGAGATGTCCTTGCACGTTCCTCCTTGTTTGCCATGCCGCCCACCCATGGGAACCCGGTTACCGGGATCACTCCCCGTCACTCTTGCATGTTTCACAGACTTGTTCTTTTCCACCGGCATCTCGATCGAGTTACCGAAACCGGAACGTTGCCGTGGCACCGTTTTCGTTATCGTCGCCGTGACACTCTTTCTTTTCACCATGGTGACAAATGCTTCATAATATGCTCATGTCAACTTTTAACAAAAAATGCATAAAACTTGCACATGTCATTGGCATCATGATAATAACATTTAAAATGTTTAAAATTGTTGTTGCATTAAATTGCTAATGCACATGAGGATTTACCGGAATTGTGCCTAACTGTGTATTTTACTCATGTTTCACCTCTTGCCATGTTTAACAATATTTAATATTGTTCAGTACATAACCGGGAGAGAACTAAATAAATGAATGTGGTGTTTCGTCAATATGCAACTCGTTGCATATTGAGCTCCACTTAACTTGTAGTTTGTTTGTGCACTTTGCCATGCCATGCATTTTTAAACCGGACATGCATCATACTTGATTATGCATCATGCCATGTTTATACTTGTTGGTTTACCATGTTGTTTGCTTCTTTCCGGTGTTGCTTCTTCTTGTTAGTTCCGGTAACATCGTGTTTGTGAGATCCGTTCGACTACGTTCGTTTTTCTTCTTCATGGACTCATTCTTCTTCCTTGCGGGATCTCAGGCAAGATGACCATACCCTCGATATCACTTCTATCTTTGCTTGCTAGTTGTTCGCTCTATCGCTATGTCGCGCTACCTACCACTTGTTTATCATGCCTCTTGTCGGTGTCAAAACCAGCGGATCTTGGGTAGGGGGTCCCGAACTGTGTGTCTAGGCGGATGGTAACAGGAGACAAGGGACACAATGTTTTTACCCAGGTTCGGGCCCTCTCGATGGAGGTAAAACCCTACTCCTGCTTGATTAATATTGATGATATGGGTAGTACAAGAGTGGATCTACCACGAGATCAAAAAGGCTAAACCCTAGAAGCTAGCCTATGGTATGATTGTTCTTCGTCCTATGGACTAAAACCCTCCGATTTATATAGACACCGGAGAGGGCTAGGGTTACACAGAGTCGGTTACAATGGGAGGAGATCTCCATATCCGTATTGCCAAGCTTGCCTTCCACGCCAAGGAAAGTCCCATCTGGACACCGGACGAAGTCTTCAATCTTGTATCTTCATAGTCCAGGAGTCCAACCAAAGGTTATAGTCCGGCTATCCGGACACCCCCTAATCCAGGACTCCCTCAGTAGCCCCTGAACCAGGCTTCAATGCCGACGAGTCCGGCGCGCAGATTGTCTTCGGCATTGCAAGGCGGGTTCCTCCTCCGAATACTTCATAGAAGATTTTGAACACAAGGATAGTGTCTGACTATGCAAAATAAGTTCCACATACTGCCATAAAGAGAATAATATTTACACAAATCTAATCTATTGACGTATTCTGTAGCATGTCATCACGCCACAGCCAAGCCTTTATTTGAACCGTTTTTACTGTCCCACCTCAGCGCGTTTTGCGAGGCGGTTTCCTTGGCACGTCTTGTCGAAGCAAAGATCGTGTCCCCTTTATTTACGGGATTCTCATCAATACGGACATGGGTAACCCAATCGTGCCCGTTGGTGTGTCTCCTCGATCAAAGGCGAGTCCCAAACAGTCACGGGGAGGGCTCTTGGTATTCAACCTCTTATAAAGAGACCAAGGCCTTACTCCTTTCTTTTGATCTCAATCGAATTTGCCCTTCGCCTCGAGTTCCAACACCCAAGGCCCCAGATTTCAGGCGCTTCGGACCTTCGACGATGACCGACTCCGACCTTCGAGGCCGATGGACGCCTTCCTCCGTCACGGAGGAAGACGTGCTAAAGCTGAGAGAGGCCAGGTTTTTGACCGATGAAATCTCACATAGGCTGCCTGCTCACGGGCAGGTTATTCCTACTCCCAAGCCTGGTGAGAGCGTGGTTTTCGTGTCTCACTTCCTCCGAGGGTTAGGCTTCGCGACGGATCCCTTCGTGAGGGGGCTCATGTTTTATTATGGGCTGGAATTTCACGACTTAGCCCCGGAGTCCATCCTCCACATCTCATCGTTCATTGTCGTGTGCGAAGCCTTCCTCCGTATTACTCCTCACTTCGGACTGTGGCTTAAGACCTTTAAAGTAGAGCCGAAGATGATTGAGGGACAGCACGCGGAGTGCGGAGGCGCTGTTATAAGCAAGAATGCTGACGCTCCATGGCCTGAGGGCTCCTTTTCAAGAGGAGTTCAGCTTATGGCAACAAGAGTGGTTTTATATCACAGCTCCCAGGAGCACCAAGTGGGTGGCGCTGCCTGCTTTCCGCTCGGGTCCCCCGCCACGACTGGCGTCATGGGTCAATAAGGGGCTGGACTGGGGGTCGGCAAAGGACGTGCCCCTGTTGCAGGGCCGCATCCGAGATCTCCTAGAAAGAGACATCAGTCTGGTCGTGGTGACGCAGGTTATGTTAATTCGCCGAGTTCTGCCCTGCAAACGTCGCCCCCTCCGCCTGTGGGAGTTCAACCCGGAGGGACCACGAGTTCTCCAACATTTTCTTGCCATGACGCCCGTGGAGATGTACAAATTGTTCTTCGGACCACAAGTAGTGTGTCCGGATTCTACGGAGGACGCAGGTCTGAGCTGCAATCGTCCGGATACTCAAGTAAGTAGCCCTGTGCCCGGACACACCATCCGTTCATTTATCACAACATCACCCTTAAAAGAGTTGTCTTTGAAACAGGAGTGGGTAGCGAAGGCGAAGTTAATCAGGTGTCCGGCCCCCCTTCCCGAGACCTCGTCGGATCCCGTGTTAACCAGGATGCTGGAGATCGTGCCTTCAGAAGAAAGCGAAGGGGGGGGGGACAAAGAAGCTACTGCCTCCCCGAAGGAGGCTGTCTGGAAAGGAGGAATTGAAAATTCCTCTACTCAGGGGAGGAAGAGAACTGCTTATGAAGACCCGGAGTCCATGGTCTCAAAGCGGGGGAAGAAATCTTCGCCAGAGGGTCCTGTGCCGGGGGATGCCTCGGCCGTACTATGCCCTCAAGGGGATCAACCCTCCACTGAGCCGTAAGTAGAGAGGGGAGGTTTAAAATGAGAGAAATCCTTGTTTTATTTCTGAGGAAAATAACCGAAATTTTACCTTGTAGTTCGGATCTCAGCCCTTCTCAGCAGAGCTCATCTTCGGGGGATCTTCTTCCGGAGATGATGGAGAGCGGAATGCCTCCCCCTGCCGTACCACCTTACGAGGCGGGCGATCCTGAGGTATCGTCGCAGAGGGTTTCTCCGAATCTGGCAGGGCCGGAAGGCAGTCATACAGCCCCCCAAGGCCATCCGTGTCCGGTCTTTGAAAAAGGCCATCGAACGAGTCTGACACTGCCTGGTGCTCGGTCAGATGAACTAAAGGATCTGTTAGGGCGAGCGTCTATCTCATAGGAACACTGTACGTTGATGGGTACGGTAATTGAAAGGATTTCGTCCGCTGAAAGCGGGTTGCACGAGGCCGTCAGGAGTTTACTGACAGGTTTTGAGGTACGCGAGGTGATGTACCTTTTGATAGTTCCGCATATAAGATGCGCCCTGTGTAGATAGTAGCCCCTGAGACTTTGTGTGTTGTCGAAGACGACAACACGCAGAGGATCATAGTCCCAGGTGTAATTTTGCCGCCTTCCTATGTAGGTGGCGAAGTGTCCGGTGGCCAGCCGGACGATGAATTTGCCGAGCTAACGTGGCAACTTGACATGGCAGATGCCGACATCGCGCTTGTCAACAAGCGGCTTGACGAGGCACAAGGTATGTAATTTCTTCGGAGAAACCTGGTAAGAGGAGCTTGATGCCAGTATCTTACAGCGTGTGCGCTCGATGCAGATGGGGCCGCTGCCATGGAGAACCTTCGGGCAGAACTTGCCCGAGCCAAGGAGCAAGCCAGGAGAAGAGATGCGGCTGCCGTAAAGGCAATTGAAGAGCTGAAAGCCGAATAGGCTGCTCACTGCCGAAGTAAGAAGGAAATGGCCGAAATGGCTGTGAAGTTAAAGAACGCTGCTGACCGCTGCAAGCTTCTTGAAAAAGAAGATCGGGCGGAGGGGACAGACTTGGAGAAGGCCACTACAGCGGCCAAGGATGCTCATTCTGCGATGAGAGCGATGAAGGAGGAGCTGCGTCAGGCCGGAGATATCGCGGCTGGAAAGCCCTTTATGCTGCAGATGAAGTTCGGAGATCCTAAATACGCTCCGTTGGACCGGATGTGGAGTTCGGCGGACGCATACCTGGATTTAGCTGCGAGTGCCGCTGATGCGGCCGAACATTTCCGAGATCAGAAAGATAGCGAAGTGGAGAAGCTCTTCTGGTCACAATTCAACAATCCGGAGCGTCCGCTTCCGTTGACCGATCGTTTGGCCGAATGGGCCGAACTGCATAGGTTGTCCGGACTCGCCATGAAGGATGTCGTTAATCATCTGTGGCCGGAAAGGCCAGCCCCGAACAGTTATTTTAGCTTGGTGCAGCAGTTCCTTGGTGCCGTGCCGCATATCAATGCGATGAAGAGGTCAGCATGCATAGAGGGTGCGCGGATGGCCCTTGCCCGTGTCAAGACATACTGGGCGGAGATGGAGGCCGCCGCTATTGCATCCCAAGATTCGGATGGAGGCCGAATACCTGTTGAGCACTATTTTCAGGAAGTTCTGCAAGGCGCTCGTTTAATAGAGACGCAGTGCTCGAAGGATATTATGTTCGAATAATGTGTATTATTGTAAAACAATATTTTGATGAATTGTAGAAGCCTTTTATACTTGTGCTTGCAAGTATTATAATGCCTCCTGTGCGGCCGTTGAGGTATATGTGTATATAATCTGAAAGATGGCAGTCGTCGGCTTCAGCCCCCACGCATATAATGCGGGGGTGTTCGCAGAAGGCGCATTCTCACACTTGATCCAACGTCTTGGTCCATGAAGGAGGTGATAGCGCAGCGAACTAGGCAATCGGACTATAATGCTTTATCACTTTCACTTAGCCATAGGAGTTTGACAGGGGGGCTACTATATAGCCCCTGGTGGCGCCGCGCTCGCCCGAACTCGGGGCGCGTGTGTGCCTGGCCGGGAAACGGCCCTTCGTTAATGCGGAGGAATCCCGAAGACTCCGATAGGTCA